>NC_139706.1:42746579-42834079 GCF_964188405.1 Protomyctophum parallelum
ATAGCCCATACCGTACGGCATACTATAGCACGCCGTTTTTCATCATTTTTGAGGATTTGAAAAAAATCTAAAAATCTAAAAACTATGGGCTATAACCCATCGGGTTTTTTTTTCATTTTTTATCAAATTTTTAGTAGTATGCCGTACGGTAGGGGCTATAGCCCATGTTCAAAAATGATGAAAAACGAGTTTTTTTTGTTTTTTTTTAATCAAAAAACGATGGGCTATAACCCATGTTTTTTGAAATTTTGGTTTTTTTTCAAATCCTCAAAAATGATGAAAAACGGCGTGCTATAGTATGCCGTACGATATGGGCTATAGCCCATGTTCAAAAATGATGAAAAACGAGGTTAAAAAAAAAAAAAAAAAAATCAAAAAACGATGGGCTATAACCCATGTTTTTTTTAATTTGCTATTTGCTATAGTATGTCGTACGGTATGGGCTATATCCCATGTTCAAAAATGATGAAAAACGAGGTTAATGTTTTTTTTCAAATTTTAAAAAAACGATGGGCTATAACCCATGTTTTTTGAAAAAAATTTTTTTTTCAAATCCTCAAAAATTATGAAAAACGGTGTGCTATAGTATGCTGTACAGTATGGGCTATAGCCCATGTTCAAAAATGATGAAAAACGAGGTTAATTTGTTTTTTCCAAAATTTCAAAAAACGATGGGCTATAACCCATGTTTTTTTTAATTTTTAATTTTTTTCAAATCTTCAAAAATGATGAAAAACGGCGTGCTATAGTATGCCGTACGGTATGGGCTATATCCCATGTTCAAAAATTATGAAAAACAAGGTTAATTTTTTTTTTCAAAATTAAAAAAAAACGATGGGCTATAACCCATGTTTTTTTAATTTAATTTTTTTTTCAAATCTTCAAAAATGATGAAAAACGGCGTGCTATAGTATGCCGTACGGTATGGGCTATAGCCCATGTTCAAAAATGATGAAAAACGAGGTTATTTTTTTTTCTCAAAATTTCAAAAAACGATGGACTATAACCCATGTTTTTTTTTAATTTTCATTTTTTTCAAATCCTCAAAAATGATGAAAAACGGCGTGCTATAGTATGCCGTATATGGGGTATAGCCCATGTTCAAAAATGATGAAAAACGAGGTTATTTATTTTTTCAAAATTTCAAAAAACGATGGGCTATAACCCATGTTTTTTGATTTTTTTTTTTTTTTTCAAATCCTCAAAAATTATGAAAAACGGCGTGCTATAGTATGCTGTACGGTATGGGCTATAGCCCATGTTCAAAAATGATGAAAAACGAGGTTAATTTCTTTTTTCAAAATTAAAAAAAAACGATGGGCTATAACCCATGTTTTTTTTTAATTTTTAATTTTTTTCAAATCTTCAAAAATGATGAAAAACGGCGTGCTATAGTATGCCGTACGGTATGGGCTATAGCCCATGTTCAAAAATGATGAAAAACGAGGTTATTTTTTTTCTCAAAATTTCAAAAAACGATGGACTATAACCCATGTTTTACCCATACCGTAAGGCATACTATAGCACGTCGTTTTTCATCATTTTTGAGGATTTGAAAAAAAAAGAAAAAAAGAAAAAAAAACATGGGTTATAGCCCATCGTTTTTTGAATTTTTGATAAAACTTTTTATCCTCGTTTTTCATCATTTTTTAACATAGGCTATAGCCCATACCGTACGGCATACTATAGCACACCGTTTTTCATCATTTTTGAGGATTTGAAAAACAAAACAAAAAAAACATGGGTTATAGCCCATCGTTTTTTGAATTTTTGAAAAAAAATGTAACCTCTTTTTTCATCATTTTTGAACATGGGCTATAGCCCATACCGTACAGCATACTATAGCACGCCGTATTTCATCATTTTTGAGGATTTGGAAAAAAAAAAAAAAACATGGGTTAAAGCCCATCGTTTTTTGAAATTTTGAAGAAAAATGTAACCTCGTTTTTCATCATTTTTGAACATGGGCTATAGCCCATACCGTAAGGCATACTATAGCACGCCGTTTTTCATCATTTTTGAGGATTTGAAAAAAATGAAAAAAATGAAAATACATGGGTTATTGCCCATCGTTTTTTTAATTTTAGAATTTCTTTTTAATCCTCGTTTTTCATCATTTTTGACCAGAGCAATAGCCGGCTATTAGACGTGCGTCTAAAAATAGGATAAAAAACATCTAAAAATAGACATCTAAAACACGTCTATTTTTAGACGTCTATTTTTTGACGTTTTTTATCCCATTTTTAGACGTTCGTCTAATAGCCCATATCATACGGCATACTCTAGCACGCCGTTTTTCATCATTTTTGAGGATTTGAAAAAAAGGGGAAAAAACGATTGGTTATAGCCCATCGTTTTTAGATTTTTAGATTTCTTTTTAATCCTCGTTTTTCATCATTTTTGACCATCCTTCTGAGCAATAGCCGGCTATTAGACGTGCGTCTAAAAATGGGATAAAAAACGTCTAAAAAATAGACGTCTAAGGGGCACGGTGGCACAGTTGGTAGTGCTGTCGCCTCACAGCTAGAAGGTCCTGGGATTGATTCCCGCTGGGGACACTGTGGGCACTGGCGGCGTGTTCCCTCCTCCGTGTCATCAGTGCCCATACCCGAGGCGGGGGTTGGCGATAGGGCCTTTCTGTGTGGAGTTTGCATGTTCTCCCCGTGTCCCCTAGGGTAGGTACCCTCACAAAAAACATGCCGTATTCCTGGTCTCTAAACTACCTCCCCCTGGCCAGCTGGGGTGCCTGATGGAGGTGAAAGGAACTGGTCGGAATAACGTGTTCCTTCCACGCGCTACGTCCGGCCGGGGAAACTCTCCCCTGTCAGGTGAAAAGAAGCAACATAGAAGGAAGCATGAGGTCAGTCTGCTGCCACCCAGGTTGGCAGAGGAAGTGTAGCGCCCATGATTACATTAGATAATTGACACTGGGTGAAAAGATTGTGGGACAAAACATTTAGAAAAACAGATGAAAATCATGATAAAGCGACATACTATATATAGCCTAGTTCATGGTTTTCGACGACATATTATAGTATGTCGTCATTGCGCCTTTTATTTTCTTGATTTTCCTTTCTTACTGTAAATTGCCAAAACATAAAAAAGTTACAAAAAACATCTCAGTCTTGCTCTCAATCCTTAATAAAAATCTAAATCAAACTTCCCCTGCTGCCACCAGCTGACCTGGTCTGACATTCCATTATGTTGATCTGACCCCATCAAACCAATGAAGTACAAAATTCCTTCATTGAGCCCCCCCCCCCCCCCCCCCCCCCCTGTGCTGGTGCACCAGCACTCGCCCAGCACCAGCACTCGCCCAGCAGTCTGCTGTCACCCAGGCGGAAGGGCGAGGTCGCTTCTCGATCCACATAGTTTCGTGGACCATATATAGCTTGTATTAACAATTCACTGGCCATCCAGTGTGGTGCCTGCCAGTGCCAGGCCTTCGGCGGGGCGCACATGCACATGCCATGCAGGTGGAAGGTGGTGAATGATGACGACCTGCATGGCGCTCGCCAGCACTCAGCAGGCCTCGCTCACAACTCTGATACCTCGCGAGCGCCCATTATCATATCTGTCCCTGCTCTTAACGGAGTATTTTCATCCGTGTCTCCCTCTCTCCTCCCATCTCTCTCTGTCCATTGTGGTCCCTTAGGACAGGGTGAGATCGATTTCAGCACCATTACCTCCCTCCGTTCGGCTTTTAGGAGATGAAACATTGGTGCTGCGCTCCACAGTCCAGGCCGACATGCAATAATTAGCTGCCAAACCATATCTTGAGCTTATTTTTGATTGGAATTTGTAATTAGTATTAGCCCGGGATGCTTTAGGTCAATGGCTATCAAAGTGGGGCGGGGGCTTCCAGAGGGTCCTCAGCTACATAATTCATAGTCAGGAACTAGGGATGTCCCGATCAAGTATTTTTGCTCCCGATCCGATTCCGATCATTTGATTTTGAGAATTTGCCGATACCAATTTCCCCGATCCGATATTTATATTTTTATAGAACACTTACCGGTATGCTATATCACAATAGTACAATATCTAAAATCACAGACAATTCCAGTCTAATTTCATGAAATGGATATAATATTGATACTATAGGGATGTCCAGATCACGTTTTTTTGCTCCCGATCAGCCCCGATTACCGATCACGTATAGATTGGGGCATCCCTATCAGGAACCAAATGGACCCTTATAGGTCTGAAACTCAGAGAGTGTTATACAATGACTAATAATCAGTGTTGGCAAAATATTACTTTAACACTAATATACTACTTATTACATATTACTTAAAAAAGGAATAAAGTTACACTACTTATTACTCCCTGAGAAAAGTAACTAGTTACTTATTACTTTACTTATTACTTTTTTCTCTCGCCTCCAGTAATTGCATATTTTGTCCCCAAAAGTCTTACTTTGCATTTTCAACATTAGCAGTGGGGGGAGGGGGCTCCCCTATTCTGCAGTGTTTATTTAACTTCGAGGAGATTCCAGATTCCAGTAGTAGTATGGTTATAGATGGAGAAATGTAAGCGCGAAAATAGCTGATCTACCAGCACGCGCAGGGGAATGAGATGTCCACTGTCAACAGGTCATAAGGGGGGATAAGGCCCAGAGGGAATCCAGATTACAGCAGTAGTATGGCTATAGATGGAGAAGTTTGCGTGGGAGTATTGTAATATCTGTCACGTGAAGGTGAACGGGGGGATTTGGCCAGTTTCCGTATCTGTCTCGCCAGGGGGTATTTCTCACCTTGTGATGGGACTGTCGGGGGGAGGGAGAGCGAGATCTCAATCCCCATCGGGTTGGGGTTTATCGATCATCCTGGTGATAGGGGCGGTTACATCGTGGTGAGCGGTCGCGTATCCTCTGTGCAGCAAATGTATGCAGTGTAAACTTTAACGAGTTACACACACTAGTGTTGTTCCGTGTACCGGACGCCATTCCGCATCCGATACTTCACACATACGTACCGACGATTGTGCATCGTTTCCGTATCCGCTCTAGAGTCTAGATCTAGAGCGGATCAGCAGTCTGCAAAGCAACTTGACCCCTATCCAGTCTACCATTATAAATAAACACTCAAACACACAGTTCCACCAAGGCTCGTGAAAATAGTAATAATATTACTTTTGGAAAAAAGTAAATGTAATATTATTACTCAAAATGTGAAAGTAACTAGTTAAGTTACATAATTTACTGGAAAAAAGTAATAATATTACTGAAAGTAGTATATTACTTAAGTTACTTGCCAACACTGTAAATCACTTCTATTTTCCGCGTGTTCTGTCTGTGGCATAACATGGCGTACAGTGGAACACAATGATAAAATATGGTGTAACATAACAGCAATACTGTAGCAGTCTCACATAGCCAGACAACTATCTCCGAATGCTACATAGAGTCTGGAACTACAGCTCCCGAAATCACAGTAAGGAAGCTGCCATTTCCATTCTAGAAAATATATTTTGTGGAAGAAGGGACATCCGCACACTGCCACTTGCTAGTTCAGAGCAATTTTATTAATTGAGCAACGTTTCGGTCTTGCGACCTTCCTCAGGCTTAATTCAAGAATGGGCTGACATTGTCACTAAATACATTTCAGGAAGTGTAAACAACCAATCAAAATGCATGTAATTTATCCAAACAGATAACAGCTGTGAAGAACCTTGTCACGTGACTTGGTGCAGTGCAGTGTTTCTGTGAACATTCCTCATATATATCATTGAAAATAACAGTTTACAATAATACAGGGGAAAATAATTATACATAAATGTCATGCCATACAACATACAAGGAAGACATACAGTAAAATAAGCAAATAAATGTCAAATGTAAGATCCTACTCTGTCCGAAAGAGTGGAAAAGAATAAGAAAAAAATAATAAAAATTGCACCTAAAGTGCCTATAGTACCGACTGGACAAGAAGTTCAGATCAACATTTTCTATAGCATAACATTCAATAGTAGTTCATCATTAAGCCCTTTGGGGTGTAAGGTTTGTAGAGTGTGGATCCAGTAGGCCTCACGTTGTTTTAAAAGGGCATCGTGGTTACCACCTCTTCTTGGAAGTTTGACTTGTTCTATACCAATAAAGCGGAAAGTAGAGATGTCATGTTTAAGGTCATTGAAATGCACTGCAACAGGGTATTCACGGTCGTTTCTTCTGATCGAACTCTTATGTTCACTCATTCTCTGTTTTAACTGTCTAGTAGTTTTGCCTATGTATGCTAAACCACAGGGACATTTGATCATATACACCACATGGGTTGACACACAAGTAATAATGTTATTGATCTTGAACTTCTTGCCAGTATGAGGATGGTTAAAAAATATGTGTATTTCCACACTGGGCACAATGACCACAAGGATAGTTTCCTTGTGGGAGTGGACTTAACAGAGTGAGACCTGGGGAGATTGAAAGTGAGTGAGTGTACAAGCTGGTCTTTTAGATTCTTACCCCGTTTAAAGGAGAATAGGGGTGGGTATTTGAATAGTGTAGCCAATTCAGGGTCAGAAGTTAAAATATGCCAATTTTGTTTAAAAATAGCTTTTATTCTATGTGAATAAGGAGAATATGTGGTTACACATGTAACCAAAAACTTCTTCTCTTTTTTCTGAGTTGTTTTCAAAAGCTCAGAACGAGGTTTATTTAAAGCTAATGTGTACGCTTTGTCAATACATTCAAGTGAATGACCTCTTTCGACAAACTTGGCTTTCATCTCAGATGATTTATCAATAAAATCCTCATTAGAGGAACAAACTCTTCTCAGTCTGTAAAACTGACTAATGCACTGCAAAAAAAGCCAGTCTTGATATTAGAAAAAAAAAAAAAAATTGAGATGAAATGGACTAAAAACAAGTGAAATAATCTGCCAGTGCAGTGAGAGAATTCTACTTGGTAAGAATTCTTGTAATTAGAAAAAATCTCTAGCCATTAGGGAAGTGGCAAACTCTTTAAATAAGTGATTTAAGCTTCATTCAAGCACTGGATTAAGTGAGAAACTAAAAAATAGCTTGTAAAACTCTTAAAATAAGTGATTTAAACCTCATTCAAGCACTGGATTAAGTGAGATAAACTCAAAAATAGCTTGTAAAACTCTTAAAATAAGTGATTTAAGCTTCATTCAAGCACTGGATTAAGTGAGACAAACTAAAAAATAGCTTGTAAAACTCTTAAAATAAGTGATTTAAACCTCATTCAAGCACTGGATTAAGCGAGATAAACTCAAAAATAGCTTGTAAAACTCTTAAAATAAGTGATTTAAACCTCATTCAAGCACTGGATTAAGTGAGATAAACTCAAAAATAGCTTATAAATCTCTTAAAATAAGTGGTTAAAACTCATCCCAAGCACTGCATCAAGTGAAATGGACTCAAAACTAGCTTGCAAATCCCTTCAAATTAGTGGTTAAAACTCATTCCAAGCACTGTATTAAGTCAAATATTCTCATACCTAGCTTGTAACAACTTATCCCAAGCACTGTATTAATTAAAATACACTCAAAACTAGCTTGTCAGTTCTTCTTCCACAGGTAATTTTACTTAATTGAGGTGAAATAATCTTAAAACAAGTGCTATTAAAAAGGTGATTCTTCTTCATTCTAGGGTTGTCATGAGCTGTCCTGTCTTAAAATCCTAAAGGCATTCACATTAAAGAAATGAAGGCATAATTGACTTTGTCAACATTTATTAAATGTTAATAAAAAAACAAAGTGCTCTTCACATAAGTGCTTTATGCAGTGGTTCTCAACCTTTTCCAGACTATGGGCTCCAGAGCATCCATCTGACGCTTTGGAGCATAAGTGGCCAGGTGCAGGTTTCTTTGTAACACCGTAAACAATTTTGGATTGATTAAAATATATTTTTTATATAAATGTTTTAAAATGTGTTTTGCCAGTTAATGTGGGTCCCACTTGCAATGGACCAGTGGCCCGCAGGTTGAGAACCACTGGTTTAAAGGTGCAAGTGAATTGAAATTGAATTAAGTGGCGACATTACATCCCTGCTCAAATTATTTCTCTTGGCCCGTTAACAACATGCATGCTTTGTTTTTTTTAATCAAACAGTGTCCATCTAAATTTAACATTCATAACATGGATAATAGTTCACAAGTGATTTACAGACATTTTTGAAGTTGTACAAAAATGGGATGTTCAGTGCATATTGCATTTTGAGAAGGAATTGGGTCTTGGCTAAGTAGTACAAAATACGGAGTATGTATATTAGAGTACATTTTAGATTTCTGGGGGGTTGCCGGCTTACAACATGCAGTCATATGTTAAGTGGCTTAGTCTCAATGGTAACAAGTACAACTACCGGTAAATCAGTGAAAGGTCTCTGATAATAGACAATTTGGTAGACAGATCACTGTTATGAATGTTGTCAAAATGCAATAGGCAGTGAGCATTACAATATTTCACCCATAGATGTGGGCATTGACTGAGTAACTGACCAGTAAGGATCCACTCTGTAAAGATGCATTTCGTTATCAAACCTCCTAATTTCAAGGACCCCTCTGAGGTCCTGATGAAGGAGATGGTGACAGGACATATGGGTACGGTCTTGACGCCGTCGCCTGATGGAGGTAGCACCAAGTTTGTTCCAACCTGAGAAAGACAAACAAAAAAGATACATAGACCAATGTAAAAGACTGTCAAAAAGCAAAGAGTATAAGCAAGATAATGGTGTTCACTGATTGCAGTATACAGATACAGTATTCTGAATAATTCTATAACAGGCAGTCAGGCACATTCTTAACCACTTAAACTGGACATGGCTTGGCACTGCACTTGGAGCTGGCACGGTTTTCCCATCTACACCAAATCTCTTTGAGAATATTGTTGCTGGGTTCAAGTGGTTCAAATTAATAACATTTCCATTTAGATATGCAGAGGAACTTACAGGCTTATGGTGGAACACAAAGTTGGACTCCTCGATAGTGTGCTGGTACATTTTTCGCCCAACTTTGTACACTGTTGGCAGAAGCAGTGTCGGTAGCTGGCTCAGGGAAAGTTCCCCCAAACTGTAGGAAGACAATTTTATATCAATATGTGGAATGTATTAATGTGGCATGGCATATCTGTGATTATGTAATTTAGTAAGAAAATAAAACACCTGCTAAAATATACATTTGCATAGTCTGATTTACAATATAACAATAATATATTACCGTGTGTTAATCCATCAAGAGAAGAGGTTAGTTTCCCTTTGCCAGGTACAGGAACTTTTTTGTCAGGAGTTTTTGGCCCAGCCTCTCCATGCAAGACTAAGTTTTGTGCAATCTTTAAAAAAACTAAAATGGAGGAAAACAAAATCAAATGTGTCAGCTGACATACTGATAAAAGATTGTTATAACAATGCAATTGTTATAACATATCGGTATAATGCACTCATATGTAAACTTATTTGTAACTTACCATGCCTGGAGTGGATAGATGTGGGAACCCTTGGCCGATCTCCTGCACACTTGTTTCCCCTTATTAACGTGGCCTGAATAATTGAATACTTAATTAACATTTTGCAGAAAGTACAGCAGTGCAATTGTACAAGAATGTTAAAAAAAACAAATAGCACAAAATGTCCTCAGGGCAATTGCAGACAGGTGATTTTTTTATGGCAGTTTTGAGGGAAGGTAAGGAGTTGCACTTTATTGATAGCCATTTTTGTGCCTTTGATGTAGTACAACAGGTACATGCAGGCACTGGTCCCCTGAGTATCCGTTTCCTGCATGTTTTGCTCCACCAAGGGGCTGCAAATTGTTTCTCAACCATTCTTAAAGCAATATGGCTTTTTCATTCAATATGGCAGATTCTATAAAAGAAAATACACAATATTACCAATGACTAAATGATACGGCTTTAATGCTTCAACAAGCATACTACTTTGTGGCGGTGTCTGCTGTGTGCTCTGTGACCTCAGCCTCTTTCTCAGCCCCTTTATGGTGTTCCGAAGCCTCTGTTCGAGGAATCCAGCAGCTGGGTATTTTCCCCATCCTGGGGTGTACCGGATTCCCTGTAAAGAAATTAAAATCATTGGTGAATACAGATGAGGCACATTTTAATTTTTAGTGTGGCCAGAAGATGTGGCTAGAACAGGGTTTGTCTCTCTTATCTTAACCGTCTGATGACAACGGGCATAAAACAGCACAGACGTCCAGTAATGCTGGAAGATGAATTATATTATGTCAAGCTGACTGTTTTAGCATAAATTCGCCTAGAAAAAGTTAATTACTCACGATGCCAATGCTTGAGTCGTTCAATACAAGTAGGGAATCCCTGAAACAAAGATGTAGTCAGGGCCTTTTTGGTCTCAGAGGTAGTATTGTAAACACAGAAAAACTCAAATTACCAGCAGAGTCAAACTAGATTAAGTAAAACATGTGTTGCACACCAGTATAATGGCTGTAGCATTGTCTATTCAACTATTTTAACAACAAATAGCCAACACAGTGGTTGCTACAAACCACTGAATGCATTTGTTCATTGTTAATTTAGCACTATGTTTGCTATGTTGACTACCGGAATAAACAACTAATGCTAAAGCTGGGGAAATGTTAGTGTAAAAAATAGCAGCAAGCTTGTCTAGGCTTAGGGTGTATAATGATGCATATGCCCACCACAGGGCTCTGGTCAGGGAGCTTGGACAAGGATGACTTTTGATGATGTTTATTAGTTTATAGGTTGTTGGTAGTAGTACAGACATGCAGGGTGGTCAAACTGGTCATAAGTGAATGGTATCTGAAATAGTGACAGAAATGCAAGATGTGGGATATGAAATGAATACAGTTGGGTATTAACAATAGAGGCCCTAGCGTAGGTAACAGGCTAGTAATGTAACTTTAGTACACTGAACCACATACTAAAGGAATCACAGACATATGCAAATCATGTTTCAAAGTTAGATTAAATGGAGCCTCATGAGCTAAGGGAACCAGAATGCTAGTGTTAGCAACATAGAAAAAAACAAAAAAACGATCTTTGGGCAGTGTGTGTAGCAGGGAATCAGGAAGCTAATATTAGCAACTTAGCATGGTAATAACATAACAAAAAACGATCTTTGGGCATTGTGTGTAGCAGGGAATCAGGAAGCTAATATTAGCAACTTAGCATGGTAATAACATACAAAAACGATATTTTTGGCAGTATATGACTATATGTATATAAATTCATACATCTTTACAAATACATTTATATTGTAACCTACTTCAAGAACACATTCTGTAGCTTCTGTTTGTCTGTATGCATGTAAGATGCACAGTATACACAACTTGGGGTCCTGAACAACTGAGGGTACCCATACAGGAGCCTGAACTAAAATATGAGCTAGGTCCTGGAGAATTACAAGGTGCCTGAAAGGCCTGCACACAAAGGGCAAAATAAGGGTAGCTATAGGGAATTTTGTACAGTTAGTGTTGCAGTTATGGCCATGAAGGACACAGTAGTACTTTGGTTGTAATTTAGTAGCTTATATATGTAGCATTTAGACCCAGAACCGCATCCTCTCCATATATTTCATAACAGAAATAGACACTACTACTTCAACAGAACAGCAAGTTTACATTAAAAAGCTTGCTGAGATCACAATGTCTCATTGACTGGCGTTAGCATGGCGTTAGCATGTTGCTAACGTTAGCACTGCAAACTGGTTGCTTGCTTACTGGGATAATTAAGCTCCCAGCCTGTGTAGTTTGTAGACAACAACAACGTGGTGGTCTGGTGGCAATGGCATAAAAATGAACACAAACCTTTTAATGTAATGGCACACTGAAAGTATAATCCTTTTGGTTGTCCTCCTGACTCCATGAGTCTCCTCTCCTATCAATGCTCTCACTGCTGCTGGCTTGCTGGTGCTGCGCGGGCTTTTTCCAACGATGCAAACACTTCCTGATAAGTGACGTCACTACTCACTACGTCACATGCGCAATGTCCAAACAGCGCCACCCCCCCCCCCCCCCCCCAACCAACCAACCACCACCGCCGCCGCACGCACGCACGCACAATATTATGAGCAGTGCATTACTACAACTTAATGTATTGTATTATAGGCCTAAATATTTTGACAGGAATTTTCATAGCAATGTCAAAGGGACATTTATTTCACAGTAAGGTATAGTATATTTATTAGGATTGCAATAATATCATTGTTTACAGTTGCGAGTGTGACCCATAATTTGGAGGTATTGTAATATGGAACTATGATAAGAAAAATATTACACACAAAAAAAAGACCTGTAAAAATACAGTATACAGTTTTTGGGTTTAATTGTCTCCACCAGGCCGAAGGCATGGGGAGAGAGTGTGTTTTGCACTCTGTCCGTCCGTCAGTGTGTACAGCTAATCTCCGGCACCGTTGGCGCGGCCGATGCCAAACTTTCCACACACACTCCCTGGATTCCAACGAACCTCTGCCCCAATTTTTCCACAATGGCCTGTTATAGCGCCACCATGAGGCCGACTTTTGCAAAACACATTTATTTATATTACTCGTACATATTTTATCCATACATCACGCAAATCAGTATACACCATCTCTATAGTCATGTGATCAACACAGACCACTCCGCGATCCCATATTCCATCGCCATTGGCTAAGATTGCCTTCCAAACTTCTGCAGATTTGTCCGTTTTGAACAAAATGCCTCAAATCATGAACAGTGTGCGATTTCCGTGAACTTATGCACGCACATTACCACTAGGCAGAGGAAGAAATACGACTTAAAAAAGCCGTCTCATGGTGGCGCTATAACAGACCAATTCATTACCTATAATTGCACCGATCTGTGTACAACTTGCATGCTCACTCCCTAGAGGCCAAGACAAAACCTTTGCCCTGCATTTCCAACATCTGCCTGTTGTTGCGCCACCATGAGGCCAATTTCTGCAGAACTTAAACGCTTACTTTAAATTACTCGGGATAGCGTCTGCTAAATGCCTAAATTGTAAATCTGTCAATTGCTATTATCCTGGTTACTGTCAATTTTAATATTTTACATTCTTATGAAGTATTTAATCAGTCAATCAATCAATGAATGAATAAAAAATGATTGGGTAAAAATGTTGGGTACAAAAATAACCAAAAATAACCCCGTATTTTATAACCCTTGGGTTGGGTAGATGAAAATATGTGGACCCTCTTGGTTTGCACAAATAACCCAAAAAAGAACCTAGCCTACCTGGGGTTTAAGTGGTTAAAATTATTTAAATTGTAGCCTATAATACCAGTAACTCATTTTGACCAACTGGAACCTTAAGGACCCCTAGGGGGTCCCGAACCCCACATTGAGATCCACTGACATGTTATATTTAGATAAACTTTCCTGTTATGGGATGATTTCAATTTGCTATTCTTTATTCCACTCTGATCTTGCACTTTGAAAGCCAATCGGCACTGAATTACATATGAATAAAGGTCCTTTCAGAGGGGGAGCGTGTGATGCAGGCGTTGTCACCTGGATCAATTCAAGTCTGCTCATGAGGGGCAAGGGACGCGTAGCATCAAAATAAAAATAAAGCTCAACACAATCCAGGCCGGTCTATGCAGGCGTGTGCACGAAATGAGCATGAATGTGACAATTTCACAGGGCTGTGCCTCTCATTGAAAATGTATCACTAGGCACGTCAGTCGCTGCCCTTCTGAAAAGGCCTTAAATGTGTTTGGAAACATTTCAATATGTAATATGAAAGCAGTTATTTGGTAGTCTTAAAATAAGTACTTACTACTACAAATTGTCTTAAAAGTCACACTGTGGCTGCAATCTTGTCTCAGATAGTAATTTTAGCTTGATGTACATGTACAATTATTTGATTGAAGATTTAATAACTTAGTAAGAGAAAAAATAAATATAATCTAAAAACAATATTAGTCATCTTATACATTTTTCTCTTGTTTAGTATATCATTATTAAAACAAGATCAATAATCTAGTATGGCTAGATATAAGTTGGCAATTCTTGCTAAGATCTTTTTTTTTTGCAGTGTGGGTAAAGACTTAATGAGAGCGGGGGGGTGGTTACTGGTGGCCAATAATAAAGTATTACGATCTGTTTCTTTCTGATAGAGGGTTGTAGACAGGTTACCTTCATTCACTACTACTATCCACATATCTAGGAAGTGTACTCTTGATTGGCTACATTCCATAGTGAATTTGAGATTAGAGTCAAAGCCATTCAATAATGTCAAAAAATGTTGAACTTCATCTAAGCCAACTTTAAAGACACAGCATATATCATCAATGTATCTATACCATTTAATAATGTTTTGTTTGTACATGTTTTTTTTCCAGAGTTGTAGACATATTTCTCTTCGAAATGTCCCATGAACAGATTGGCAAAATTGGGCGCAAAGATGGAACCCATGGATGTACCAGATACTTGTAAATGAAAATCATTGTCAAAACAAAAATAGTTGTATTTCAACACATAGGAGGCTAGATCAATGATAAATTGATTTGGTGGTATGCTTGTGTTGTCTCGACTGGCTAAATAGTATGTAAGAGCATCAAGACCAGCATCATGTGCTATGTTAGTTGCGAACGCAGTGAGCCACTTACTATGACAGCAGGGGCTGAGTGTCTGTGTGTGTGTGTGTGTGTCACGCTGTGTGGTGTCACGCTGTTACACCACCGGCCCGCCACCAGAGGGCGCAGCTGTGGCACGCACGCACGCACGCACACACACACACACACACACACACACACACAGGGCGCAGCTGTAGCACACACACACACAACCACACACACACGAGCTGCGTTCGCTTCACGCGTTTGCGCGTCTTACTTGTATATAGGCTAGTGACATCTAAAGTCAGTAACCATGTCTCCTCAGGTAGATCGGAAATATCAGAAATCTTATTAATAAAGTCAGTAGAATCCCTTATATAGGAAGGCAGTTTATGAACAAAAGGTTTAATGAAAAAGTCTACATATTCTACTTCTTCCACATTGTATACTCTTTGTCATCATCGCACCTGCTCCAAATTGCCTGCCGGGTGTGCGGAAGTCTTCTCTCTATTAGAAAATATATTTAAAAATATCTTTAGAGCTTATTTTTTTGAGTGGTGCAACCACTCCAAGGAACAGCAATGTCCGTGTTGTTCACCTATGTGTCGTTAATGAGCACGAGTATGACTATTAGTACCAGTAGGGGCGCTGTTGTGGCGCTGTTGTGCCAGAAACAGAGAGAGAGATAGTGCTGTACTGTTGCCTGCTAATGAGAGAGAGAGAGAGATTAATACAGCACATATATAGCTCTGGATCCACATGTCCTCATGACGTGCCACTGAGACATAACAATAACAATCGGCTACAGCAAGTTGACCTTGCTCTCTGAGATGTCTCCAGTGGCTAACAAGAAAGTCAGTCTGTTACTCTCCAGGCAATACACAATACATATCAAGTACATTGTATATTCACGTACAAGTACATTGTACAAGTACACAGCATGTTGTATACTACAACACTATTCTGCTAAGCAGCAAGCTATATATGCTTAGATGATTTCTATTTATATTTGGATAAATCTGTAAAGACGAAACAGAAGTGGGGAGGAGTCTCCACTTCCGCTTTATATTTTACTTTATATTTGACTTCGTTGCTCCAGACTGTATGATGAAAGCATTTGGAAATTGCAAGAGGCAACAGTCTTGTAACGTGAGACGACAGCAAAAGCAACATTTGTGTGCAACATAATTTGTTTCATATACAAATTTGGGTTTCATCTGTACAGATTGTTCCCAATCACCAAGCACTATGACAACATGGTGAAAAGGCCCTGGTTTGTGCATGCAGTCAATCACCTGGATGAGGGTCCATCTGACTTTCAACTGAATTTAGGCTCGGAATGGGCACACAGTTTGGCAGCGACCGGGCCAACGGTGCCGGAGATTAGCTGATCGTGTTGTGAGTGAGTGACGTGACGTGGTACTTGCGGGGCACGTTAGCGTTGCGCTCACCGGGGTGTGGCGATGACGTGGTACTTGCGGGGCACGTTAGCGTTGCGCTCACCGGGGCGTGACGTGACGCCGTACTTGCGGGGCACGTTAGCGTTGCGCTCACCGGGGCGTGGCGATGGCGTGGTACTTGCGGGGCACGTTAGCGTTGCGCTCACCGGGGCGTGACGTGACGCCGTACTTGCGGGGCACGTTAGCGTTGCGCTCACCAGGGCGTGGCGATGACGTGGTACTTGCGGGGCACGTTAGCGGTGCGCTCACCGGGGCGTGGCGATGACGTGGTACTTGCGGGGCACGTTAGCGAAGCTGCTGAACTCCGGGCTGAGGTCGATGGAGTCTGGACCAGCGCTGCAGGAGAAGCTGAAGCGCTGCAGTAACGACGCGATGAACAGGAACAGCATCGTGCGCGCCAGAGACTGTCCGACACACTCCCTCTTCCCTGCGGAGAAGGGCAGGAAGGCGGGGTTCTTCTTAAAGGTGCTGTCGTGGTCCAGGAAGTGCTGTGGGTTGAAGGACCACGGCGTGGCCCACTGGCCTTTGTCTCTCAGGACTGAGTGCAACATGGGGATGATCAGCGTTCCCTTGGGGATGCTGTAGCCCCTGAAGGAGACGTCTCGTAGCGCGTAGTGAGGAATGTTCATGGGAACGATATCCAGGAACCGCTGGGTCTCATGAATCACTGAGTTCGTGAAGGGGAGGGACTTCCTGTCCCCCATATTTGGGCACCTCCCTCGTCCGATCACGTCATCGATCTCCTGCTGCATTCGCTCCTGTATGTCGGGGTACTTGATGAGCACGTTGAGCGTGAACCGGAGCGTTGAGCCCGTGGCCTCTGCTCCCGCCTGGAACAGATTCAACACAGTAGCCACCAAGTTGTCGTCGTGGAACTCTGACATGCGGAGCTCCTTCTCCTGGTTGACCCTGTGGAGGAAGCAGTCGATGTAATCGCGAGGCGAGTCTGGATCCATTGTCTCCTTGTGGTCTTTAATCCTCTCGACGATGAACTCTTTCAGCTCTTCGATGCCGGCGATACAATCGTGGTGTCGGCCCGGCACGCGTTCCATGAACCACGGAAAGACGTTGTACAGCTGTGCCAGGGGGCTGCTGAAGAAGTTGATGGTGTCATTGACGATGGTCAGCAGGCGGAGGATGCGAGCGTCGTCGTAGGCGAAGCGCTGGCCGAACACCAGACGGCAGATCACGTTGGACACCGCGCAGCCCAGCAATAACGTGGGGTCAAAGGGCGCGCCTTCAGTGTCCTCTATGCGTGCCGCGAGGTGTCGGTCCTCCTCCTGGATCCACTGCTCCATGCCTTTCCGACCCATCCCAAAGTCTTTGAGCGTGCTGAGGGTGAAGAGGCGGAGCTGAAGGTGGCGATCTCCGTTGCTGGTGATTATACCATATCCCCGGGTGACTCTGAGGAAGAAGGGCGGCGCAAACCGGCCTGCGAAGTCGTCGGCCTGCTCCACCAGGGCCTCCTTCACTGCGTCGTATCCCACCAGGAACACGGCCCGCTGGGGGCCCAGGTACACCGTCATCACCGGCCCGTAGGTCTCACTGAGCTCGGCCAGGCTGTTACACGGGGCCCGTTTGTCCAGCTGGTGGAGGTTCCCAACGAGAGGAAGCGCCCTGGGTCCAGGAGGCAGGCGGCACTGTTTACGCTTCTTCACAGCAAGCACCCAGAGCAGAGCCAACACCAGGCCTATCAGCAGCAATGTATCTGAGAGATAGTGATCCATAACTCTCTCTACTGGATAATGTCACACATGTTGTATGGAATCCTTTAATAGCAGTCTTACTGTGGCTGCGTGCATCCACAGTGCGTAGCATGTTTATTCAGATCCAGGCTGCGTGCGTCCACAGTGCGTAGCATGTTTATTTAGATCCAGGCCGATAAGCAGGCCTGTTGGACTGCAGTCTGCACAGGGGTCAACATTACACAACTCTCCCTGGAGCCAAAAACAACCACACCTCCTGGGCATCGATTTGCGACCTTTTAAAATTGAATACCAGGTTGGTTATTCGGGGGTTACAATTCAATTAAGCATAGCTGCTTTATTTTAGAGGTTTATAGTGAAGGCCATGGGGAGTATACTGTTGGAACTGCACAAGGGTAAAAAACAATCAGTGTTAAGTGCCGTCCAGCAAAACAATTACCGGTATGGCAGACAACAGGTTAAAACACGAGAGTTAACACTGCATAAAATGTAACCAAAACACAAACAGCAGAACTTGGTAACAGAACAGAAGGTAAATGTGGCGTACATGGTATGAAGGGTTTAAACAGGTTCAAAGGTCAGGGAGAACAGGTGTGTTTTTGAGTCTGGATGTAAAAGTGTCCAGAGGAGAGGGCGGGGCAGACCTCACAGTAACAGGTAACACCTTTTTGGTTCAGCTGGGTTCGCGGGACCGTATGAAGCATCTGGTCAGTAAATTTAAGTTATTGTCAAATTAATATGTACTCAGAAAATATGTTTTGCCACAGGCCTCCATACAAGATTTGTGTTGTTGTTACAATGTTTTGGATGGTTTTTTTAAGATTATTTTGAAAATAGCTAATCTACAAGCTCACAATAATCATATATTTTTAAATAACCTATATGTAGATCGGGTTAAAGTGGTTAACTGACCTCATGGACGTCAGGAGGTGTCGAGGGAGCACATGGCAGCTCAGAGATGTAAGGTGGTGCCATCCATCCATTCAGGGCTTTATAAACAAATAATACAACTAAAATCTGCTCTGTGTCCGACCAATGAAGGGATGCCAGTTGGGGTGATGTGGTCCTGCTTGTCAGGAGTCTATTACCCTATAGGCCTTTGCTTATACACTACTGTGTGTGTGTGTGTGTGTGTGTGTGTGTGTGTGTGTGTGTGTGTGTGTGTGTGTGTGTGTGTGTGTGTGTGTGTGTGTGTGTGTGTGTGTGTGTGTGTGTGTGTGTGTGTGTGTGTGTGCGTGCGTGCGTGCGTGCGTGCGTGCGTGCGTGCGTGCGTGCGTGCGTGCGTGCGTGCGTGCGTGCAACTTTGAATTAGATATAATTTGTCTTTTTTTTCTATTTGTCTATCTCTGTATGCATACTATGCAAGTGTAGCTTTAATCTGTTAATTTTGATTGTGTATCTCAGATAAATGTGATGTTGTTTGTGACGAGATAACCCTTTTAACACAAGCGTGCGTGCGTGCGTGTGGGGGCTAAATAGAGAAGCGTTTGTAAGTGACTCAGAGAATTACTGTATTGTTGCCAATGGTCCATTTGCTATATTATTGATAACTATACTATACTATATTGATAACTTGATAGGAATCAAATTGACCCAATACATGTACATGCCCCAGACATAATGTACAAGTTCACCCTCTGGACATGATGCAAGTATATCGCTGGACTTATAGTGTCCAGCAGGGGTTGTGTCCCAATTGTTTTGTCTTTGGTATGATCCGGGGCAGGACGGGAATTGAACCCCGATCTCCCAATCTCAAAGCGAACACTCTAAACACAATTTAAGGCCACTGGCCTGGTTTACATTTACAAAACTCACACTCGTGTGAAGTGAGGGGCGCCTGGTAATGTTTGTTTAAAGTGCTCTAAACAAACATGAAAAGTCCATAGACTTGGCTGCAATGGGGGCATGGTGGTGCAGTCGGTAGCGCTGTCACCTCACAGCTAGAAGGTCCTGGGTTCAAATCCCACTGGGGGCACTGAATGGGGGTGTGTTCCCATACCATGTGGGGTTGGCAAAAGAGCCTTGTCTGCAGTTTGCATGTTATCCCGGTGTTGTGTCCCCTATGGCAGGGTTAGCCAACATTGACACAGTGAATGACGATCACTGGCACTGGTGTGAGAGAGACAACTTTTCCTTTTGAAACAACATTAGAACGAAAAAAAACCTGGGATGTATCCTCAGTGATGTATCCCAAGGTCATCGCAACATCATACCCCTCACTCAGGTGACCCAGCCGGGATGATCAAGTCCCGACTTACGTCCCAGGCAGTAGCTAAGTCCCGACTTACGTCCCAGGCAGTAGCTACCCTCGATCAGTCCCATTAGGGAAAGACCAGGGCCACACAATACGGAACTACTCTGCCGGGACTGGGAGGTAGATCAATCTGGCATGTGGAAGGACTACAGGCTCTGTGGGTTGACTCCTGTCCAGGCCCCTTGTCTCACAAGGTCCACTCCTGCTCTCACCAGGTCCAGGACATTATTGCAAGGGGCATGGGGGCTCAATTAGTTTTTTATTCCTTCATAGATGATAAATCCACTGAGAAACGGACCTTTGCTCTCAGTGGTCAATATTACCCAAGACCCTCAAAAATGTATTCCCTTACAGGTCTGTATATAGGCTATAACTGTACAAATGGAAACAACTCTCAGAGTGATGGGGGACCATGGCCTATAAAAGCATACAGAAATGGGGGTCTTTTAAAATGAACACACAGTATGTGTTCACAGCAAACCTAAAGCAGTGTGTTACAGTTACACACTGCTTTAGGTTTGCTGTGTAATATTTGGGATGGGAGGGGTGATGACGCACCTGCACCACGCACTGTATAACCGCAAGGCTTGGCTTGCGCGCGACAGACAGACAGTCCCCCCGGGGAGCGAGACTCATTAGCATAAAAGCGAAATAAAAGGACCTGCAAACCGAAAGGGGGGAGAACATGGAAACACACACACACACACACACACACACCAGCCTGTGCCGTGTATTCTTTTAAAGAAAAGGAACAAATCCATTCTGCCTAATTCGAACCTTGCTCAGGGACAGCTCGCGTGGCAGATTGCAGGCTAATTAGTTTAGGGGGAATTTAATTCAATTAACTTTCCACAGCTCCGCGCGCCCCTGCCGCTGGGCCTGCTTTCAGAGCGCGGGGCCAGAGCTCCAGATCTAATTAGCGTGTTTGGAGAAGAAGCTCTCCATGCGCGCGCGCGACCCCCCCCCCCCCCCCCCCCCTTATTGCTGCCTTGCCTTCTCCACTCCAGCTGTGGTGCGCGAACGCATGAGCACGCGCGGGTGCGTGCGTGTGCGCGTGTGTGTGTGTGTGTGTGTGTGTGTGTGTGTGTGTGTGTGTGTGTGTGTGTGTGTGTGTGTGTGTGTGTGTGTGTGTGTGTGTGTGTGTGTGTGTGTGTATTTTCGGGACCTGGTTTTTATCCAAAAAGCATGTTTTATTTTTATGTTTTGTGTGTAAGCAACATGCCTGCATCCATTAGGATAATCTGGTGTGGTAGTGCATTGTGTACTGATGTGCACAGCATATTAAAACAATAGCTTTGCATCATGGTTTGGAGGTTTATGGATTCCACAATGTGGACAACTGGGCTGCATGATGCTATAGGCCCATAGCATCATGCATTTCCTATTTCTTTGGGGTTAGATAGGCCTACACTATACAGTCCAAGCAATTAGGCCAATTAGAAATGTCACGGGGCAGTTTAGCAAACAACCATATAGGCTTATACTATTAGGCTATGAGCATAATGATCACTGAACAATTGCATTTCAGCCAAAGTAACTTCCATTATCGTTCGTCTCATATCATCACATAGCCTATCATCACAATTTAACTTAACTTTTATCCAATAACAAATCAGTGCCGAGCTATTTTATAAACATTTCCTTCTGTATATAGGCTATATGGGCATGTCCATAATAGTGGTTAAAAGGGCTCAAACACGCAGGTTTTCCTGATCACTTTCAACTAAACACAGGTTAATGTCTCGTGGTTACTGGTGTTTTTTCGTGTCAGATGCAGTCGCGTCCTGGCGGCTCTAACCGGGTTAGACGCGAGCCATCGCCTGGAGGCGCAGCGTCACGGTACATTTAGGTAATTCGCGATTGAAATGCGCACCGATGGGACCCCGGGCTCGTGCGTCGCGCCCACCGCCTCCCATCCATCCATCACCAGATAAATCAAATGCACGCGCCGAGCCGCCAAGCTGTGTTGGTGGAGAAACGTTAACGGTGTAGTTCTTTTAGCTCGCTCTCGTCCTGCAGGGAAGAGAATATATTAGCACAAGTGATGAAATGACACATTTTTGTGTCACAGGTATAGAAACAGAGTATAATGGCCTATATGGCCTATAAACTGTCTGCTCGGGAGTCGGGACGGTTTATATAGCGTCGATATCTTTCTGATATCTGAAAGTTATAATGCTGCTGTAGAGTAATTATTCATACCAGCCGCGTAGAATGGTAAAGGCCTAATTTAAATTAAATTTAAATTTGTAAGGGCTTCATGGTGGCAAACATAATAAAACAATCACAAAAGAAGCCGAGTGTGCAACGTGTGTGTGTGTGTGTGTGTGTGTGTGTGTGTGTGTGTGTGTGTGTGTGTGTGTGTGTGTGTGTGTGTGTGTGTGTGTGTGTGTGTGTGTGTGTGTGCGTGCGTGCGTGCGTGCGTGCGTGCGCGCGTTCATAAAGAAAACCGCCTTTGCTCTAAAGTAATTCCACTAAAATGTCCTCTTAATTCGAGTGTCTAATAATAGTTACCGATAATAAAACAATGTCAAACGCAAAGGGGAAGTGTTTGTCTTAAACGCATGATTAAAATGAATCCCATGAAGACCCAGGGCCTAACTACATCTAATTTAGGCCTGTGAGTGCATGGGTTCTTCCGTTAGCCTATATAAACTACTATAATGGGGGGGAAAATCTCGTTTCTCATGTAGCCTATATAATATATATAAAAATAGGTTTAATCTTTTATCCAATATTCTCACATTTTATATTTAAATAGGCCTCACTAGAATTTCTAAAATCGTTAAAAGAGGAGAATATTTCGGTTACAAATAATGCCCTTGCAAATAATGCCCTTGCATATCATAATTAATATAAAGCATGATAAAAACCTACACTATAGCTAAATGTGATCAAACATATAGGCCTGAGACCCTATAATGATTAATTCGTTAAACTTAAAACATTAGCTTGGATGTTTATCACCAAACACTCTTCTGAGAGGTTTATGTATAAAAACCTACACACACACACGCACACACACACACACACACACACACACACACACACACACACACACACACACACACACACACACACACACACACACACACACACACACACACACACACACACACACACACACACACACACACACACACACACACACACACACACACACACACACACACACACACCAGTTGTGAGTTGGTTTATTTCAGAACCAGGGACAGCTCCCGCCCCACCACACAGTTCGGCTTGAGGGCCATATTGTTTAGTTTTCCCATTGATAAGGTTACTCTCCCAAATCCAATTAAATACGCCCTTTATCTGTACGACTACTGTATTTCCTCGTGTTTTGGGCCAATTCATTTGAATTATGGAGTGAATTAAGCATTCTAAAGGGAAATAATCTAGACAACACTCATTTGATGGATCTGTTTCCTATTCTATTAGCTGTCGTGGGTTGGGCCGACGTTTCCCCCAGAATGTGGTTTAGTTAAGGACAGAAAGCAGGCTTACATCACATCACATCAGACAGACATGAATACAGGATGGATATAGAGACAGCTTTGAGCATCACATACATGATAGAAACAGGCTTTTTTTAACGGGCGGAACGGCTCGTCCCATCCGTTAAAAAGCTGTTTCTAACTACCCTCGCATGTTGTCTGTGATGTATATAGGCCTGCTTTATGTCGGTGCTATTCAGGAGAACGTGATGGATAGGCCAGGTTTTCTGTTTGATTGACGGTTTGACTCGTGTTTCCCCCCCCCCCCTTCGGGTCACCGCACCGCTGCGTGCCACGGGGGGCAGGGGGGCACATGACGGCCGGGTGGGTCTCCCGTGGAGCTATTCTGTCAACCAAAACATTTGTATCCTATTTTTTACTAATCCCTCACCGGCTCACCCCTCCTCTCTCTCTCTCTCTCTCTCTCTCTCTCTCTCTCACACACACACACACACACACACACACACACACACACACACACACACACACACACACACAACTGCGCCATGTTGCTTCGTTAGATACATTATGCCTCCCCCAGCCTGTCTAGCTCTCATGCTGCATGGTTGGTGAGACCGGGTCCTCCTCGTGTTCTGAACCGCCAGAGAGAGACTGAGAGAGACAGACGCCAGGTTCTTTGGTCATGTCTACACGGGAGGAGGAGGAGGAGGAGGAGGAGAGTACCATCTATCGGAAACAATTACTATCAGAGGAACGACGGCAGGAGAGGAGGGCGAATCTTGGGGATTCAATTAAGATTTCTGCGTGCAGATGATCACATGCTCACCCGCTTCTATAAAAAAAAAGAACGCTCAAAAGAGCGATCAAGTGGTTGTGCAGTGCATAGAGAACTCACACGCCAGAGAGTTTTCGTTTAAATACAATACGCCGCCCTATAGTGATGACTGATGATTGTCCACTCCACATCATGCTTTTTGAAAAGTTGTAGAACGTCATATCAGCTCTATCAGGTCTAGCCTATATTCAGTATACTATAGGCCCTTATATGGGTTAATTGTTTTCAAGCAGCGAAATGCAAATATTTAAAAAAATGCAAATTTGCCAAGACAACATATAATACAAGATAAACATACTAATTCGTATTCGTATAGCTAATTAGCAGGCAGGATACACTACTTAGTTAACTCATTCAGTCATGGGGGACATCATTGTAGAATGTAGACCTATATAATAGGCCTAGCAATAGGCCTATACCGGCTACCGAAGAACGTATAGCTACTTTCACATATTATTATTATTTGTGAAAGTGAAAAGTGAATAAGCCTTAAAAAGAAAAGCGCAATTAAGAATGTATTTCAATTAACAGATATTTGTCAAGGGGTGCTATATTGCGATTTGGCAATTTACTTTCCCTCTGGATGGGACAAATAATATATGAACCATTTAATTAATGGCCTTTTAGCGTCAGTAGCGTGAGGTACCAATCCGCCCCGACCCTAACCCAGGCTAATCCCTCGTTGTGTCACTCTCTCCGCGGGGTCTTGACTTGAGGAGCCTCTTGTGGCCATTGTCCTCCTTTCTGTTGACTCAGACGCCATGAATGTAAAGGATCCCAGCTACTGTTTCCGTTAAAGCGCCCATGAATTTAAAAAAGTCCAAAGTTAAACCCTTCAGTGGTGAAGTCCCCCCGCGAGGGAGCCCTATGGGGCGGATTAGAGGGGGTTGAGAAAAGGGACGGGCCTTCCCCTTTGAAGGGATTAAGTTTAGAGAGCAGACTCAGATGATTGTGGTTGCTCTTTTTTTTGAGGAGGCAGAAGAAACAGTCGACGGGGCTGCAGAGTTTAACTTGAAAACTGTTTAAGTTTCTCGGTAAGTCGGTAAACTCACCTCTGAACCCGCCAGACGGGAGCTGCCTCCTCCTCATCATGGGTGACACAACAGAGAGTGTCGCCTGCATGGGAGCTTTTGGTTCTGACTGACTGAAATATAACCTATACTGTGCAAGACGGTGGAATATCAAGCTCCCTATAGCCACTTTCCTTTGCTGCTCGAGGGTTAATATATCCACTTGTTACTGTGATTTAATGGAGATGGCCTATATGTGCAATATATACTCGCATGCTTGCAGACTCTAGCCTATACTGCGAGTAGAGTTGGTCATGTCCTCTACTGAGTAGAGGATTCTGATTTAATCATTTAAGGGATGGAACATGACCCCATAAATGGGAACGGTATAGGCAATGGGCCTATTTGCACCTCTGGCTGTATGTAGATATGAAATCGGTGCTATCAGGTGAAGCAGGTGAAGCAGGTGAAGCCTGCAGGCCCAGGGTCCACATGAAACTCACCTGACCAAACACACAACAACTTTGCAAGTGATTCATCAAAAATAAAATAGACCAGATGACCACAGATAAAGAAACAGGCTCATGCAGATTTGAAGCAGACATTTCGTTTATCGAGTCTGACATTTTCTTATGCGTATATCTTACGTAGGCTATATCTAAATGTCAGATTCGATAAAATACTTGAACCAGTCAATTATATTTACAATCATAAACTTTAGATTCGAAACTTCGTAGGCTTTGAGCATAGACCTATAGTAAAGTCGGCCCGGACTCCGGCCTGGAGAAAATCTGAAGTCGAATTTTAAACAGTTATACCTTAATTTTACGACACAATTGCTTATTTGCATATCGAGGCCTTGTATCCGTATCCTCCTCGGTATGGTTTTATCTGTCCAGCGCCAGCTGCAACCATGAGGGCATATTGACTGTATACAGTAGATAAGACTGGGTCAGAACAACAGTGCGGATGTTGTATATTCTCTAATGGATCTCCCCATCGAACCAGAAGCATGCACACAGTAAACACTTCAAGCTATGAGTAATAGTTGTACATCGTTCAATTCAGTTATGGGTATATTATATGCGCAATTAAGGTGTGTGTGCGCGCGCGTGACGTGTGCGTGCGTGTGGTGTGTGTGTGTGTGGGGTCAAGCGAAGATGAAAGTCCACGGCCCCACGTGTATACGTGCGCTCCCACACGCACATACACGCACGTGTCGTGCACACATGCGCGCGGCTACACGAGTCTTGTAGACCTATATTTGTCGGAATGTATTAAAACAGTAAAATCCTCAGGGAAATACAAATGGAATGGAACGAATTAGGGGAACTAGTGTGTGTGTGTGTGTGTGTGTGTGTGTGTGTGTGTGTGTGTGTGTGTGTGTGTGTGTGTGTGTGTGTGTGTGTGTGTGTGTGTGTGTGTGTGTGTGTGTGTGTGTGTGTGTGTGTGTGTGTGTGTGTGTGTGTGTGTTCTACTGTGCTTGTTCGGGGTCCGCGTGGCGTGGGCCGTGGGGATATGACTGCATGACACTGAACAATACGTTTAAACCAATTTATGAGGCGTCAATGCGTTTATGCAGGTTATCCTGTCCTATAGTTGACTGTCTCGTTGTGTGAGGTGGATGGATTCATGGTTCTATCCTATACATCACATCACTCTGGTCGACATGACATGCTGATGTCCCTGAAAGTGATCGAATCGAATCAAAATATTACATCTAGGATTCTAGGTTGTCAAAGTGGGGTCCGGGGACCCTCGGGGTTCCTTGAGTTGGTTCCAAATGGACCCAGTTTATATACCCTAACTCTGAGGCTGAGGGTGTCATTTGGTTGTAAAATTAAACCAAATGGACCCTACTACAGGGTCAATTTGGTTCCATGTGTATACACTCTCAGATATAGCTCTATAGCACCACTTCTTAACAATTAACGCAATATTGACAATCCATAATTAAATATATTGAAATTGACTAAGTGAATCAACACGTCAGCACAATATTAGCACGACACATTGGGCTACAGTGCTGCACTGTGAATCAATTAGCCTTACAATAATAACTTTATAGGACCTTTCAACTACTATATAGCTCCCAATGCACGCCTCCATGTAAAGTAACTACCGTAAATCAAAATCCATTCTGTTTTGTTTTTTATTTGTTTTTTCAATATCACTTATTGAGTGATAATACAAATGGGAAATACCGAAGTGAAATAGTGATGATTTTGTAATGGCTGTGGGTCCTATACACCATGTTCCTGACATAAATCAAATATGATTATTTTTTGGCTGTGGCATCATGCTTGGGGTCTAAAGCAATTATACAAAATTGCCAAAGCGTTGACAGCTGTAGGTATAGCATAATAGTAGACAACACAGAGCAGAGCTAGTTCAGAGCAAGCCGCCCAAAATACATATCAATTTCATTGGTCCTTAAATGTTTAACCACTGGCCTATAAATTCCGTTTCGGCTAATGTCGCTTGCCGACCAGAACAGAACAGATCTCACTTCTCAGTGGTGTAACTATAACTAACTATAACTATAACGAGTAAATGTATAACTATAAGTATACATTTACTCAAGTACTGTCTATACGTAAACACAGTTTTGAGGTAGGTCTATTTCCAATTTTCAGTATAGGCAACTTTTAGGCCTACTTCCAGTCTACCACATCTCAGACTAGAATTATTGTATAGCCTACCTATACTTCACTACACGTATTTGGAAACTTTAGTTACAAGTTATGCCTATACTTTGTATGTATTTTAATAATTATTACAACGCATACATTAATTAACCACAACAGCCCTATACAAATTTCGGGCATTTGCATTGTGAACTTTTGTAGCCTACTTTTACTCAAAGTACATTTTGAACTCTGGACTTTTGATTGTAACTGATTAGGCCTACAGTAGGCTATATATATATATATATATATATATATATATAATAGGCTATTTCTATGCAGTAGGCCTATTGGTACTTTTACTTAAGTAAAACTTGTGAGTACTTTTTCCACCACTGACAGTTGACTGCTGTCCGGTACTTATACCATGCATGCGTGCGCTGCCTGGCGGCTCCGAAGCGCATGGGCGGTGCGCGCGGCCGTGGGAGGGGCCAGCTCACGCTCGGTTCCCACCAATAGACTGACGAGGCATTGTCATGGAAACAAGACCACCGCCTTCGCCATTGTCTCGTGCTACGCCAAGTTGATTATAAACACATGCAGCGAGCCTCGCTGCGCTGTCAAACCACGCAGCAACACACTCACACACACACAGTCACAACTCAAGAGGGAATCGAACCTGGAAGGGAGGAAAATTACAAAAAAAAAACAACAACAACTGGCGAGAGAATAACAATCGGACGATCGAGAAACGGGGGAATTATCGGGATATTTTTTATTTTTCAAGAAAGCGAGAATTAAGAACCTTCTGACTGTGACCGTCTCCAAAAGACGCACGGGACGCAACAGCCACCGGTCCCCTTCCTTCCTTGGAGATAAATAATCAGAAGAACCGACCGGCTTGTGTTTTTGAACTGTACTCAACCTACAGTTTCTCCACAATACTATAGCCTACATGTTTAAGATGGATTACTCCTACCTGAACTCCTACGACTCGTGCATGGCGGCGATGGAAGCGTCGGCCTATGCGGACTTCAGCTCGTGCAGCCAGGCCAGCTCGTTCCAGTACAACCCCATCCGCTCCGGGCCCTTCTCCAACCCGGGATGCACGCCTCTCAGCTCGGCCAGCTGCACGCTGGGCGCCCTGCGAGAGCACCAGCCGACACCCTACTCCACAGGTCAATAGTCTACTATATTATTATTTCAAAACAACATTCCCAGAAAAAGCTTTTTTTCCCCCGGTGAATTAAAAACAAATTAAATTATTTCTCCCCCCATGAAGAATTCAAAGAAAAATCTAAGAAATCACATAAATTGCGGCTTCGCGCCGCGTTGTGAGCTTGTAGATCGGCTATTTTCACTATAGTTTGAGTCCCGGGCAGACTCAACTTTTACTTTCGTCTACGAATAGTCTTGATTGATCCAATTAAGGCTAATTCTGTTCCATTCGACAGCTATTCTTCTTTATATTCTGATTACATGCATTCTTTTTTGTTTAGCTCTCTGGTCTTGTCTTTTCATTAGCTTTATTTAATAACTTGTAGGCTATTTCGAGCATGAAGGTCAGTTGCATTTTCATGCATTTTCCATCTCTCTTCCCTATATGCGAAAACAACCATATTCCATATAGGCCTATAACTCTTTATTTAAAATAGCCTATAGGCCTATATATATAGGCTTTCTGTATATTTTGGTACAACATGTTTGGTTCGCGGGTTCCATTATTCAAACGATGTGCCTAAATGATTTAGTGATAACATGCATTTTAGCGTCAGTGTCGATGGAAATTAAATTACTGCGGAATTTATCGAAAGGGGCGAATAATCCTTCATGGCTCAATTCAATTAGCTGTCAACTGTCAAGTAAATCGCAGCGATGCTCATGCTATCCGTCTGAGGATTGAAATTTTAAACGCAGTAATAATGATGAAGTATATATATATATATATATATATATATATAGGCATATAGAGTCAGTGGAACTGGCGTTTCTATATGAATGGAATCTCAATTTAAACACATTCCATACATTTAAATATAGGCTAATAACCAACCTTAAATTAGTTTAACACGAATTGCAATGAATTAAAAAAGGGATGTCTCTGTTTAATCATCTTGCATATAAGCACACCTGTTGATTGATATAGTGTCTATACCCATGACAGAATAGACATGAAGCACTGACGGTTGACACTTGAAGCTATACATTTGTATAATCGTTTAATAAATACATTTCACGTTTTCCATGAAGAGAAACAATGTCTCTTATTTAAAAACACATTGGCTTCTGCTATTTTCATTTCCCCCCCATGCTGGATTCAAATTGAAGATACAAATAGGCCTATACACGATCCTTAGAGTATTGAAATTATATGTCTAACATAAACATACACAACAAACATATATTAATAATTATTATTTTATTTTATTTTCATCGAAACACCATTACGTCCACGGTCCACCGGAGATGGAGATTCTATAGCACGCATGCTCTGAATGTATTGGTGTTTTTGTCGTTTTAAACTCCTAATAGGCTGTATATGGATTAAACATAATGCATTTCAAAAACATCCCCCATATATAGGCCTATTAAAAAAAAAGTTTTAAAATACAAATCACTCAAATCTCACCAAATTATTAGTATATAGGCAATATAGTTAGACTACTATGTTACGGCTTTAGTTTGTCTGAAATTCGATTAAATAAATACAAGATAATGAAGGACCAAATTAACCCAAATACCATTATAGAGGCCTATATGATATAAGGCTTTACTACATATTTCTAAAATACATCTAAAATAATGCGTTTATTTAAAGTCGTCGTATATTTTTTACATTCCCCCCTCACAGTTCCGTACAAGTTCTTCTCGGACCCGTCGGGTCTGAACGAGAAGCGCAAGCAGCGCCGCATCAGGACCACGTTCACCAGCTCGCAGCTCAAGGAGCTGGAGCGCGTGTTCGCGGAGACGCACTACCCCGACATCTACACCAGGGAGGAGCTGGCGCTCAAGATCGACCTGACGGAGGCCCGGGTGCAGGTGAGAACAATATAGGGCTCTATACCCGGCAGTGGTCCGGGCCGGGTGCAGATGAGAACAATATAGGGCTCTATACCCGGCAGTGGTCCGGGCCGGGTGCAGGTGAGAACAATAGGGCTCTATACCCGGCAGTGGTCCGGGCCGGGACCACCAGTGGTCCTTGACGGGGTGGTCCCCTGCAGGTTATAGCCAGTGGCGTGACATTTAGAGGGGCAGGTGCTCAAGTGAAAAAAGGGCACCTTTTTGCAGCGCTTTTTGGGGCGGGATCCCATTTTGGTGCTTTATAGCTATTGAAAAATAGCAGATCTACAAGCTCATAGCGCGCTATACGAGCTTTATAGGTCTGCTATTTATTTATTTTTTATCGAAGAACGACTGGCATAGAAACATAGCTTTAGATTGTGGGGGCCTAAATAATATAGTAGAAGCGTTTTTTATCAAGATTTGATCAATGTCACCGCATGGTCCACACTACAAATTAAGAAACCCCCCCCCCCCCCCCCCACCCCTTTTTCTTTTTTTTTTTAAAGAGCACATTGCCAAAAAGGGCAGGGGGTGCCCCTAGTGTCTATCTGTGCACACCACTGGCTATAGCTATGGAGAGTTCGTAACCAAATTGACCCTTATCTTATAACTCTTGAGTGTAAATTAAAATGAAACCAAATTGACCCTTACGGTTACGGCTCTCAAGAGAGCAGTTGAGTGAGACGAATAACCATCTAAGTCCATCATTCATACTGACCCCCCCCCTCCCCGAAAAGGCCTATCAGCCCTCACCCCTTATCCATGATTTATATACATTATAGATAATTAGTATGGACTTATATGGTTATTTGTCTTATTGATAAACATCTGCATTATACTTACGGTAGGCCTAAGATAAGCATACACAATTAGAGAATGTAGAAGAATTGTTATTTTGATCAACTTTGTCTGTTTATCTCTCCTATGCCTACATCAATAAATACAGCTCATGAGCTTGTATATCTGCTATTTTTGAATAGCCAAAGTATAAACCAGTGGTTAAAGTGGATACAATCTAAATTGAGTCTGACAAACCTCAGGGCTCTATGCTGGTGTATTTTCAGTTTTCTGTTATTGTGGCAAAAGCTTTTGCTGAAAAATAGTCAATTGTGTGTGTATGTGTGCAGCTTGTCGATCTGCTATTTTCTGCAAAAGATTTGCCCACAATACGGATGCTGGGGATTAAGGTTAGCACTGATGGTTTTACTTAAATGTACGGGTTGGATACTCAGATTATTATTATTATTTTACTGAAGTAAAAGCAATACCACAATGTAGAAATAATCTGCTCAATGCTTTACCAAAAGTGACTCATAATACAATTGGTCATATTATTGTATTGTATTGTATTGTTTAAATCTGCAATGTAACTAGTAACTATAAGGCTGTCAAATATTGTAATTGTAGTGGAGTAAAAAGTAAAATAATGTGCCTCTGAGATGTACTGGAGAAGTATTGTACAAAAATGGAAATACTCAAGTAAAGTAATAGTAGGTCTACCTCAAAATTGTAAAGTACAGTACTTGAGTAAATCCACTTTGTTACTTTCCACCAAATCCCCCTGGAAGAAACAGTGTGTGTGCATATAATCACATCGTGTGAAATTGCTCCACATGTTTCATAGGCAGAATAATATATTTGATTAATTCCAGACAGTGACAGTTTGGTGTCGATATGAGAGCAAATCAAGTTTACTTTTCTTTCATATCCATTCTATGCTCTGTTTGGTTTCAATTACAGCCCTTAATGGATCTTGTTGAAACATCAAGTTAAACGATCTTTTCTCCTCGTCTTCAACTAATTAATTTAGCCCTGTGTGAGTGCAATGAACACAATCAATTTATATACTGGGCTAGTGGGCTTCATGTTGAAATATTCCAATCAAAGCTGAAATCCATAAATTGTAGGACTATCCCCGGCCACGATTCAAAGCCCAGTCTCCTAATTTCTATACCACTGTAAGAGGGAGGGCATCCCTGCATGGTCGAGCAGAGATACTGCTTCAGGACCCCCAAGTGACACCAGGGTCTAAAATGTGTCAGTGGAAGAGCAGGGAGACATACTCAAATTAAGTAGTATTTAATTGATTCCAATACAGGATTGAAGCTTTAAATGACCCTGTTGTGTCTCCACATATGTATAGTATACTCACTCTCTCTCTCTCTCTCTCTCTGTGTTCCACAGGTGTGGTTTCAGAACAGACGGGCCAAGTTCCGCAAGCAGGTATGCCAAGATGATAAAGTAGCGTGTATAAAAGTATAATTATGTTATTTCTTCGGCACACCCTAAATTATTATTCTCCCCACCCATATTTTCTGCACACTCTCCAAACCCCTCTCACTTTCTATCATTTTATTTCCAACATAACTGTATCGTCATTTTGAATTTAATTTCTTTATTAAATTTGTTGATTATTTTTTCCATGTGGAGGAGCGGGCAGCCAATGCCAAGTCTGGTCCCAACGGTTCGGGCGGCGGCGGCGCCGGGGGCGGAGCCAACAGCGGCGGCGCCGGCGGGAAGAAGAGCGGAGAGCCGCGAGGCTCCTCCTCGGACGATGACGAGTCCAAAGAGTCCACCTGCAGCCCCACGCCCGACAGCACTGCCTCCCTGCCCGGCTCGCACAACGGCAACATGGGCAGCCCAGCCAGCCTGAGCCCCAGCCCCGCCCCCAGCGGCTACGCCGTGAACCCCTCCAGCTCCCCGGTGCTCCAGGGCCTGAAGCCCCCCAGCTGGCCCAGCCTGGGGCCCTCCAACCCGGCCATGGCCCAGCCCTCCACCCAGACTCAGGAGATCCTGAAGGCCTGGCAGCCGGCGGACAGTATGACCGGGCCCTTCGCCGGTGTCCTGTCCTCCTTCCACAGAAAACCCAACCCCACGCTCAAGACGAACCTCTTCTGAAGCCGCCCACCACCCCCTAAACCCCACCTCTCCAAGGCCGGGGACAGACGGACGGAGGCGAACGTTTCTGTTGTCTGAGTGGTAAAGAGGAGCGGGGAAGAGACATGTTCATTCACGATTATAACCCTGAAGTCGCCGTCATAGTCTCCGTAGTTCAGTGAGGTCCCTGGTTTTGGCCTCTGCTCTCCGATTTAAACAACTGTCACAGTTAAATTCCAGGAAGGCCCTGCTGATGGCATAATGGGACTTTATGGACAGAGTGGATTAAATCAGTGGTTCTCAAACGTTTTCATGTGAAGGACCCCCAAACTGTATTTGTCCACGGACCCCGCCCATTTGAAAAGAGCTTGTGCCAGGGACACCCATTTGTCAAGATTTGTCAGAATTCCTCAAAAATAGAAGATCTACCAGCTCACAACACGCTGCGATGTAACGCATGAGCTTGTAGATCAGCTCTTGTCGAATAGACGATAAATAAGTATAATTATTTAAACTCTTCCCTCATTTAGCTGGTGACCCCTCAAGGACCCCTGGGTTTTACCTGCTGGACCCCACTTTGAGAACCAGTGGATTAAATAAACATGCAACAGACATGGGTACTGTATACCACACCTCACATCTCTAACCCGACATTGATCCTGTTCGCCACCATTCCTCTTCTGACTGAAGCTCTCTGCCGAGCCACCGCCACAAGCCAGTTTGAACGTCGATGACGGCCTCAACTCAGCCCACAACAGAGACGAGAGACGTGAAATGTCTCACTGCATAATTCTAACTCTCTACCTAGTACCTACCGTTCCTTTATCGATGACCTGACAGAAACTGTCCAAAATGAGTGTGGAAATGGATTTTGGGGTGTTGGACATTTTACCATGCAGTGTGTACGTTACTGCCGTAACAACCTTAACGACAAAAACCCAGACAGACGTCCAGCATCCATATGTCCGCCCGTCCGTCCGTCCGTCTCCCCCCTCCACAAACACACAGGTCCACCCATAGTGACAATTGCAGATCCACAGAGTGTCGGTCAGGAATGTTTTAAAGCAGAAATCTAAACACACGCCAGAGGGGAGACAAAACCCACAGTTACCATGCTGCAAGCACAACTTCCTCTAAGCCCCAAAGAGGGACCCAAAATCTGCTTGCCAAGCAGAACAGGGCATCCCCCCAAATCCAATTAGACCTACAAGACCCCTCCCTGAGCTGTCTATTTCCTTTCCCCTGCCATGAATCCTTTATTTACTGTATCAAGTCGTTTTCTATACCCCCCAGGGCTTGCCATGTCCCTGTCCTGTCTGCCCCCGACCCAAATAGTATTCTACACTGTAAAATCCGTAGCGTTAATTTAACTTACAGGCACTTATGGGCACTTAACTTACTGAATGACCCTGACGGGTCTATTTGGTTCTATTTGTACACTCTCACTATTAAGTTATCGTTCAGGATTTAACAGTGTGCCCATGACCATTAAGGTTATTCCTTCCATCCCCATCTCACCCCTTTCTTTCTCCCAATTTACGTAGCTACTAAACAGCGGGCACTTCAGAATAGACGGCAGCAAGTCGTTGGTCTGGGTATTTCTATGATTTGAGGGTTGTAACGGCATGTCCACCTTGTCTTATTTTGTACCCCCCCACCACCACCACACACACACACACACACACAGTTTTTCTGCTGGTAAAATGTCATACTGATCCCGCTGGATTTTTCTGTCACATCATGCCTCTCAAATATACCCCTCACCACCAACTTAAAACTCCACATATAATTTCCCCAGGGATCTACACTACGGGACCGTATACTATTCGCTCTACACTAAATATCTTTCAACCGAAAATAGCCAAACGTATAAGCTCACAATTGTGATCGGCATTGTGAACTTGTGCTGTTTCTGTCAAATGTTTGCCCTCCGGAACATGATTGCCAGGTTTAAAAACTCAAATCTTAACACATCTTATGCCTAATTTATGCAACGACGTAGCATAAATCAGACATTAGTGGTATTATGTATTCATCACTGTTACATCACAGTCAAAACACCTCCCACCCTGTCCCTCTCAACATGCAGTATCTGCCCAGTTCCATCATGGGATGGGTTTAATTATCCCCTGGCTGCGGTGGAAATATCTGTTGGGAATCATGCATGTTACATGGGCTATAACAGAAAAGCAGTGCAGAATAGTTGTTGACAAAATTCCCCAATTCCCTATAGGCTACTTAAAAAGCCATTTTCACGTTGATTTTGTTACAATTGACTCTTGCGCACAACTGTGCAAAAAAAACTATTATAACAAATTTCTACTGCCTTGAACAGTTGCTTGTGTATCATGACGGCCTGTAATTAATGAATTGTGATTTCCTTCCATGAGACTGGAACAAAGAAGAGGTTAAGAGGAGGTTTTTGGGAAGGGCTGGCGGCTGGCCTGGATATCTAATTGAAAAGCAAGGATGTGTATTTATTGATATTTGATTTTTTGTCAGTGACCAACTGACAACTGAGGGAATATCGTTTTTTTTAACTGCAACATAAAATCTTGAGACTTGAAAAAATATTCTGTAATTAGTAATATAAATAGATAGAATTTCTTTCCCTTTTATTTCTTTGACATTGCTTTAATGATTTAATTAATTGGAGAGTGGTCCAGTATGTCCATTACATTATGAACGGAGGAGACCTCTAGAGAATGATAAGTTATAGTAATATCCTGCATATTCAGTCTAATAAAACTACATTATGGAATTTTAATGGTCTGGATTCTTAAACCTCAAGACACCTTTTTAGTATGGCTCTTATAGGTTATCTTGCATCGGTTTTATTTGGTACAAATATATTTAATTTATTCTTTAATGCATTTTATTTACCTCTTTCTAATTTGCTTTATTTTTAATATTTTTCTGTGAAGCGCAGAGTTGAGTTGCACCTGATGTATGAAAAACCCTATAGAAAATAAAGTTTGATTGACCGATTGATACTAACAGTAACCACAAGTGACTTAGGTCAATTGTATCCAAAGCATTCCACATGAATTAGAACGATGAATATTGAATATTTTGTTGAATGAAGAACACTGTCCTTTGTTATCAATCACCAAATTAAAGCTCAGTCAGTGAAATCCGGTCTTAAGGGATTTTTCACATAGGCCTACAGATGAACAAAACTCAGGCTATTTTGTTATGCTTGTAGATCAGCAGCCATGCAATTCCGAGTTCAGTTCAAATGTGATTCTTTTTGGGGTTGTGGCCTGAAAAGGTTCGGAACCCCTGGCCTAAAGGGCTAAATACAATAGCAAAGGGAGAAGCGAACCCAAATGGCTTTGTGTTAACATTGAGCAAACTACAAAGTGGACAAGAAGTGAACCGTAGGCCCAGGCCGTAGCGTAACGGTCTGGGCACCGGACTGGTGATCCAGTCGCGGTGTGCCGCGGGTTCGACTCCCGGACCCGACACGGCCTTTACCGCATGTCATCCCCCCATCTCTCTCCCGTTTCCTGTCAGCCTACTTTCTATCCCTTAAAAAATAAATAAAGGCGTAAGCCGCAAAAAAAATATCTTAAAAAAAAAAAAGAAGTGAACCGTATACTCAACACCTCAGGAGGTGGTGTGAGTATGGTTAACTTCAAAGGGTGTCAGTCGTACAGTACAGGTCTGGTTGGTTTGCTCTATATTATGCTCGGTCAGCTCGGAGTCCACTTCAGGGACTGAAAATGTCCAAGTGTGAAATCGCCCAGACCATCCATGCAGGGCCCTACACTAGTGCATAAGCATTTTTTACTATTTTGAAACACATTTTATAATAGTTCAAAAAGCCGATCTACAATCTCACAACGTGACAATGTAGATCGGCTATTTTAAAATGTTTTCAAAACAGTTAATAAAAATGGCAAAAAAGTTTGGGCATAAGGGGTAAAGCAAGATGGGTCCTCTAGTATTTCTGTCTCTACCGAAGGCTCTGGCCTGACAGCGCGTCGCATGTTCGAGTCCCATTCATGACCTTTGCTGCATGTCTTTCTCCCTCTTTCCTGTTCGTCTTCACTGTAACTATCAATAAAGGCACAAAAGCCAAAGACAAATCTTTTTTTTTTTAAAGAAGAAAAAAAAGTTAGATAATAGATCATGATGATAGAATTGTAAAACTGAGCTATTAGTTTTATTTGGAAAAGATCACATAGTCAACACATTATATTAACTTAACACAACCAAAGGAGTACAAGGTACGAAGACGAGACACACACACAATGTGTACACACACACACACACACGCACACACACACACACACACACACACACACACACCTTTCTACATTTTAAGGCTGTTTGACGCCTGGCTGTTAAAACATAAATGAAACACACAAACAGCTGTGTACAACACACACACACATGACAGCCTGATTTATACTTAGTCGTACGACAGTGTCACACGCCGAAAAACTGCAGATCTACAAGATCTACAAGAATTGGCCGGTGCCAATTTTCAAGTGACATCGTCGTCATATGACATCGTAAGCTGTGAATTAAGCACGAGGAAGGATTGAAGCATGTATTCTGCCTGGATACAACAAAACATGCTTGGAGGAGAGGAGACCATACACCACACACCACATTATCAAAAGTAGCAGATCCACAAGTTCATTATGCGGCACGAAGCAGCGCGTTCCGAGCTTGTAGATCTGTTATTTGCAACCTTGACTTTGAATACGGAAATGTAACAGTTTTTGACCTGACAGAGACAAGACAATAGTTCAACCTTTGGAGAGAAGCACTGCTCTTCCGATCCTCTTGGCTGTGTCTGACAAGCCGGTAATTTACAACCACGAGAAGTCCATGTTTACCATTGTTATTTGTGCTAATAACGCAGATGGCAGTATACATGAGCACAGCAACGATTGATAGGTTCGAACGATGCGCCCGGCAACCAACGCTGCGTGTGAGGGCGCTATGGATGGACATGATATCCAAAACTTTCCTCTGCTGCTGGGTGGTCAGATGGGTGGGCCGCGAACGCTTTTGAGATTTTCAAGTGGGCCCTGGTCGAAAAAAGGTTGAGAACCACTGAATCACAGAGATCTACTGATCTTCTATGAGGGGCACGATGGGGAGAAGATTGAGAACCTACAATGGCCATAATAAAACCTCCAGTACTTTAGTTTAGTAGAAAGAAAAAAAAGAAATGGCACACTGAGATTTTGGCACCTGGAGGTATTGCCATAGGAAATGGCAAGGCAATGAGACGGCACTATTATTAGACAAAAACACCTAAGAAAAAAGAAAAAAAGAAAAGGACAGTCTGGATACAAATATAAACATACAATTCACCTCAGTAACAATACAAGATACATAAATGTTAACAATGAAGTAGAAAATAGATTTTCACTTGAACTGACTGTCCCCCTCCAACCCCTTTCAAACTGAGCATCTACCATTTAGTTTAGTGATCAGCAGCACCACCTGCAGGTTAAATGAGGAACAACAAAAACAATTGTGCCGGCATCCACAGCTTGGAAAAAAAAAAAAACCTTCCTTTACCCAGTCAGTCAATGGCTTTTGTTGATCTTGTTCAATGTGTTTAATTGATAAATGCTAATGAAGAATGTCTTTCTAATTTCCTAAAATAATGTTGTAGTTTAGTTTTTGTCCAGGACACTGACAATGCATTAGTGTTCTGCACTGGAGCCTCAATAGACATCATCTATTAGTTATTCATCTGGTTGGGGACGTATAATATTACCCTTTTAATAGGAAATGTATTCAACTGAGGGCACACATACAATCCTACAATGCGTCACAATGCGACTAAGTCTGCTGTTTTCTCAATAAAAAAATAAATAAAATACTGAAATGCCCAAAATGGGGACACCAGTTTGAAAATGGTTAAGAAGTCAACCTCTACTGGATATTGTGATTAAAACGTATATATAGAATAGGTCATTAATTCCAAGGGAAATATTCACACAAACAAATAACACAGAACAAAAAGAAACATTTTAAATTAATCAGTCAAATATTTTCATGTTCGATATGAGTCATTACTCCATAAACATAAATGTCCAGGCAGAGAACTGAAATGTCAATAGAATCACGTCTTATGAAATGTCTACTTCACTTTGTTATAGCATTCATTGTAGTTTTTCCAGTATTTATAGGCTATAATATCTGCTTGTAAGTTGTTGAACAGTCAACCACTACTGTACCACTGACTGCGCCAGGTACTGATTAATCCTATGTCTCTGCTTACATTTGATTTGAGTCTAATAATTCACTTTACTTACTATTATCATTGATACTACATGTCAGGAAGGGCCATGGCACTTGTGGTGAGAACCATAAGAAAGGCTAGATGACTCACCCACGCTGCTGGCCAATGGAGAGCCACGTCGCTACGTGGCGGCCATCTTACTCCGGTGCAGCTCGCTCACTCATAACATTGTGTCTATGGTGCTTTTTAAATAACCATAACTTGTTCAATTCTCAATCGATTTTCAAACGGTTTGGTTTGTTATAAACGTCTGCATACTATGCTTTTATATGACGTTCATATAAAAAAACATTAAGCAGATAAGCATCCTGAATCATAGCCACGTTGATAACGTTTGTAATAAACCAACCAGTTTGTCTGTCAAGATTTGAGCGAGTTATGAGTATGTTTGTTTGAGCTGCCATAGCACATACTGTACTGTAGCACTGCAGCAAGATGGCCGCCGGGAAAACTACGTCGGAGACTCCGCCTTGAGCCATCCAGCCTTTACATATGTCAATTGTGAGAACACAGGAAGTGTCTCGCAGGTGTCAACAAAGTGTCAGTCGCAGCGTCACAGTGCAGGTCTGGTTGGTTTGCTCCATATTCCCTTTATCATTGAAAAGAATAAACAAACAATAAGTGCCATTTTGAATGACATTGACAGTACACACAGTCACTGTCAGGCACAAACCCATTTATGTCCATCTATTTGTTTATACATGAATGCCTTAAGGTCATTACACACTGGCGAATTAGCGACGCGATGCGAATAAGCGATCTGAAAATGCGAAATATTGCATGTTGCAGTTCGCCTGCGAATCTCTGCAAAATACGACACCAGAGCGAACAAATAAAAGCGAAAACGGTCGCATTTTCGCACATTCGCCACTGATGTGGAAGCTTGCATGGACTTCAATTGTTTTTTTTTAAATGCGAATTATTCGCACGAATATATCGCGTCGCGTGTAATGTGTAATGACCTTGACTTATACTTTGGTGTATGACAGTGTCATAGAAGCGATCTACAGGCTCGTAGATCGGCAATTATTTTGAAAAGTTTAGTTTTATGGTTTTTATAAATATTGAACCAATGAAAAGTATTAACAAAGAGCTTGTGGCTAAACAATAACTGCATCCATTGGAACACGGGTTATTATTTTCCTTTGGACATTCAAGGTTTCCGCCCGACAGCGACGGCACAGGAAATACAAGTTGTGCTCATTTTGCATCCTGATATGACAAGCAATCAGGGCATCGACTCGCTCAGCTGTGTCCTGATGTCACCGTTTCCAGCCGGCCTCCATCACACAAGCAGATCTTCTCCTGTGGTTTAGTTAACGTTTGAACGCTCGTTAAGGAGATGGGCGCGATCCCAACTTTCTGTGGCATTAACGGGAACATTAGCTAGACTTCAGATGTCACGAACAGTCGCTCGTCGCTAAAGATTTAGAACGAGCGGGTGAAAACCATGGAGCGAGATTAAGAATAATAATAATTACAACCTGGTTCGGGCTCTCGTGACAACCAATCCCATCTGCATGCTTCCCAGGACGAATTGAGAGAATAACAAACTGAAAGCATCAGGATCGGAGGGAAGTCGAGAGAGAGCAGGCAGTGAGATTTCCTCTCAGGTGTGGTGTGTGTGTGAGTGCGATTTCTTGCCATCTCTTGACGGCGAACATGTCATTAAATGTCATCTCTGTGCAACGGGGTAGTCACCCTCTTCGTCATGACTATCACGTCGTCTCGCTCTGCGACTGTCTAATTCCTCGAGCTCTTAAAAGCAACCGTCACTGTAGTGATCTGAACAACTGAAATGATTGTCATTTAAATAAAGACAGTCCTCGATGATGACGGCTGCCACCAAAAACAACATACACAATCTGAAGAGCAATAAAAATAATAAAAATGAAAAGAGGAAGTTGATTCAACAAGTGATCCTTGAAGTAGAAAACGGAGTGCAATTTCTCTCAGAAGGCACAGTCTGGCATCAATTGGCACATCCCACAACCCAGCTCAGCACAGTTCAGTTCAGTTTAGCTGGGGATTTTGACCTGTTTTAACCATTTATAAGCCCTAGATACTTCATCATGGCGAAAATAGCTGATCAATAAGCTCACAATGTGTCACAGATGCGACACATTGTGAGCTTGTAGATCTGCTATTTTAGCAAATTCTGAAAAAAGTTTTATAACATTGGGAACGCCAGGGTTAATGTGGTTTTAAGGACTTGGTTGACGACGACGCAAAGATGTTGTGGGACAAGTTGCAGACCACAACCAGGGGCCGGGCGGGGCGGGGGGGCTTTACTTCTGTGGCTGCTGTTGCCGCAGGCTCTCCAGCAGGATGTGCTTGTGGGCGGGGTCTAGGACCCCGGCCTCCTCCAGATCCTCCTCTGTGATGTCACTGAGGGGGGGGGGGGGGGGGGGAAATAGCATGCGATTGGATGAGACGAAAAAAGTAACTATACATCTCGTCTTCTGGCCGCCCCACAGTCGCGCCGAAAACCTCCCGATAAGTAAATGAGACAGAATGGCTGATGCATGCCGAAAGATCGTTAGTTACATGAAGAAGGATGCCGTCTTATTTTGAAAGCCGTTTCTCTAGGAAATGGGGAAACAGGAAGTGTAAAATTGCCATGTAAACAGGTCCCGCGAATGTTATTTCATTAACCAAAAACATGAACTGGCGATCATATCGTTTATAGAAATGAGCCGCAAATCAAGCTTGTCCAAATCCAAAACACAGCCTGGAAGAAGAATCTGAGATCTTAGGATTCTAAATTCCCATAGACAGCATAAGCCAGCGGACATTTCACTTCCGCTTTTTTCCCCCCATCACACCGGAACTGGAGTGTTACGAGCGCGTGCAGTACAGAGTTGTGAAGCGTTATATATATATATAATATATATATATATAGCATATATGTATAACAGACATCCAAAGACTATCTCGGCGACGAGAGCCCAAGTAGGTAAAGGCGCCAAAAGACGATTAGTTAAATAAGACGTCAAATTAGTTAATGAACTGATGAAGTATGAATTTGTGTCTGTCTGTAGACGTGCGTGTGAGTGTGTGTGTGTGTGTGTGTGCGTGCTCGCGCGTGTGTGTGTGTGTGTGTGTGCGCCATGCGTGTGTACCTGAGGAACTCCAGGTCGTCCCAGCCGTTGTGCAGCAGACCCCCCTCATAGCACTCCAGACCCAGTCTCTGCAGCCACTCTCCTACTGAAGACTCCCCCACCGACAGAGAGGAGCTGCTGCTGCCCCACAGCGCCCCCTAGTGCACACATCACAGAACATGAAATACATCACGTCAGTGCTGTTGGGTGGACCAACCCTGTATCTTCTCCGGAAACCGTTACCTTTCGGGAAATGGAGGTAAATCTTCTCTCTTATATGATGAAGTAGTACGACAGTAATTTACATCAACACCCCGTGTAAATGCATCATATGGTTAGGACATCACCGTGGAACACAGCGCCTGGACTCAAACAGTATATTAAAATGTGTACTGTAATTATAGTTACTTTTCTGCCACCATTGAACTCTGGTGCCGTACAGTAGCTACCAGACGGATGCATGGGGCCTTTTCATTTTGAAAGCCCCGAAATTCACCCAAATGAACCAGAAGTAAAAATCGTCCATTACTAATCTGCCGGTCGTAACTTGAAAAGTCATCAGAAGCGTTAATATTGTAACCCCGAGGTACCGATGAATGAAGGGCAATGTGTGTCTCTATGTATGTATTTAATGTATGTCTGTTTAGAGTACGACGCATTGACCCCTGCAGTCAGATGATTGGGGTCGCATTCGGGTCACACACACAGACACATTGACCACCGCAACCAATTACGCACACACACACACACACACACACACACACACACACACACACACACACACACACACACACACACACACACACACACACACACACACACACACACACACACACACACACACACACACACACACACACACACACACACACACACACACACACACACACACACACACACACACACACACACACACACAAAACCCAAAGTGGCTTCTAATGAGCAGACTTTGGCGCCACTGGCCCTCACCTCTTCGGGGAGGTCCTCAGCGATGCTCTCCGTGATGGGGTTTCGCGGGGGGAAGGTGCGGCAGGCGTCCAGGCCCAGGCCCAGCCCCAGCCCCCCTAAACCGCCCTGGCTCCTGAGGAGGGGCGGGGCCGAGGGGGCGCGGGGGGGCTGCGGCCCTCCTGAGAACTCGCTCTCGCTCAACGTCTTGGCCATCTGCAGCACCGAGCACGACTGGTCGTCCAGCGCCCCGCCACCCCCGGCCCCTCCTCCTCCGGCCCCTCCCCCCCGCCGGAATCCCTCCCCCAGGGCGGGGAACGGCGTGCCGACGGCTGAGGCGTTGGCCGCCGGGATCCTGACCTCCGCCAGGTCCGGGTACAGGGGGCGGGTTTTGGGGAAGGGCGAGGCGTCGGCAGCCGCCGCCACGGGGGTGGCGACCGCCATCTCCAGGGCCCCTTTGGGGAGCGGGGGAGGGGGGAAGTCGGGCGGCGGGCGGTTCAGCGTGCTCCCGACGGCGCCTCCTCCACCTCCTCCTCCTTGCGCGCTGGGCGCAGTGCAGCCGTCGTCCTCCGAGGACCCCTCCTCGCTGATGGTGCGCACGGCATGCCCCGCCGCGTGCCGGCGCGGGTGGGACGGCCCCGACGGAGGTTTGTTCCGTGCCCCGGCCCCGGCCGACGGAGGGGGAGGGGCTTTGGCTGCCGGGGCAGTGGCGGAGGAAGGAGACAGCGATGGGAGGAGCTCCGGCGACATGGCGGCCGCCGATTGGTTGGGGACCCCTTCCAGGATGTAGTAGGCGGGGTTGTTGTAGCTGTTCTTGCAGACGGATGGATCGCCGTCCGAAGGCTCCTGTTTAGACCTGAACACAAACACATGCATGTCAATACAGAGTCAGATGGCCATGGACTGTTACTCTAGATCAGGGGGCTATGGGGCTGCAACGAACCCCTTTACAGAGAGAGATGAAAAAGCAGGGACCCCTGTCACATATTTGATTCACATTAAATGTGTTTCCAGTCATTTACAGGCTCAATTCTTTGGCTCGGTACTTGGTTTGCTTTTTTCCCCCTTGTACAGTAAACCTCTTTAAATAGCAGATCTTCAAGCTCATAACTCGTAGATCTGCTATTTCTGGCTAATGTTCCCCCCAGAATAGGGATGTGATGGTTGAAGTGGTTAATGTAAGTCGCTATCACACAGAGTTATTCGAGCAAATTGCTCGATATTATCTTTGCATAATCGCTCCCCCTGTTGTACCCGTATAGGTAATCAACACTTTTGTGTGGTTGTATCTATGCACTGCATGTGTGTACTTTGTTGGTACATGTAAGTGCATTTGGTGTGTCCTCTATGCGTTGTGTGTGTACATTGCGAGTTTGTCAGTAAATGCGTGTGTATGCGTTGTGCGTACCTTGTGACAGTCTCGTCCTTGCCACTCCTCTCTCCTTCCTCACTGAGTTTCCCAAGTTCCCCAAGAGGCTTACGGCCCAGAGACGGCCTAGACAATCACAACATATCAATGTGGAAAATCATTTAGTCATCTAACAGTACACTGATTCCCAAACAGTGGGTCGCGGACACATTTTTATGTGGCACAAGTAAATATCCCTAAATATATTTTTTCAACCCTACATTTAGTTTTTAAACATTTGTTTTCTAACTTGTGCAATGACTTAGTTTTTTCCGCTCCAACATGTGGCTTTGTGTGTAAAAAAAAAAAGGCAGATCTACATTTTAGACTTTGTTGCTTCACAAAAAACATTTTGGCAGTGACAATAAAACATCTCTTTAGGCTTAGGGGGTTGGGCATATAACTAAGGGTTTCTGTCTGTTGTATAGTAAGCCGTGCACCAAACTGCATCAAGTGCAAACATCAAACACAATGTTATTGATAAACTGTAAAACAGGAATGATTTAAAAATATGTGACCGGGGACAGTGGTTTAATAGATACTTGTCTCCACCCCTAGATACTTGCATAAACACTCCCCCATCCACTAAGCACTCCCCCTAATAGGTTAGCTGTCAACTGCACAGAATGACTTGAGTGGACACAAGAAGAATACATAACTAAAACTACTTGCAGCTAACACTGCTTACTACTGCTTTTTTTAGACCCATGCTTTTAATTGCTAAATTAAAAAATGCTGTATGTTTACATTACATTATTAATATGTACAAAGGTACCTTTTTTCCCCTAAATGCATGGCTTGAATCAGCCGTGCACTGATGTGAAAGAGTTAATTTACAATTTACAATTTAGGCATTTAGCAGACGCTCTTAATCCAGAGCGACTTACATTTAAGCAAGAACAAAAGCATGGGAATACATCACATAAAAGCATTTATCAATATCATGAAACATGCGTAAGCTAAGAAAGTAACAGTGGAATATCTATATAATGAAACTATACATACACTATACATATAAACTATACATATTTACTACTATGCTATACATATGTACTATGGCGTGCTATAACTATATACAATACAATTATAGTGCTGTCTACATAACATGCTATAACCCTACCAACAGAAAGTCAGGGGAAAAAATACCTTAGACGTTTGTTAAAAGTTTCCACTTTTAAGAAGATCACACCAGGATTTGTACTACACTATTGTCGTCACATTCAATATTTGAGCTGTTCTTCTAACAACAACATCAAATTATATAAAAGACGGATTTCACCGCGACGCGCGATCACGCATGGATGTCATGGATTGATCAAATTATATAAAAGACGGATTTCACCGCGATGCGCGATCACGCGCGATGTTATTCAATCATGTATTGATCATCAGGCAGCTGCATCCAACAGTAATAAAGTTACAAAGATTAAAACACAGTGCTAAACATGCACATGTGTGCACAGAAATAAAGGGCAGAAGAATGGATTCACAACTAAGACAATCTCGTCAGAACGCGTGTGGTGTGGAGACCACAAACAAACATAAAACTGGCAGCAACTTTTTTTTTCTTCAGTGGACGACGAAGGGCAAATCAGTTAATTTATACTTTTATTACAATATCCAACAGCATCATATCAAGTTAACAATAATGATGATGTTGTGTTGTGTTTACTATTGTCACGGAAACACACTGCACTTACTGTAACTGGAGAACAAAGATAGCTACGGCCAATCGAAACGACTCTATGTAAATACGTGCAGGAATGTTCACACCCCCAAAATACGGCAAATAATCTGTAATTACAGAGACATTTTTGCAATGTAAATACAACGACTTAATGACACAAACGACTTTCTGATGGAATAAAAACATTCTTTAACATTCAAACTGTGTTAATGTGGCTAAAAACGAAAACCACAAAAAAAAAAGAAGCTAAGTCTATTGTAAAGCTTCAATAGTGCTAGCCATGATTCATGACTCTCGTATTCATACGAGAGTCATGACGCAACTTCACCCTGGTTTTTGCGAACGCTACATTTACAAATAATTAAAATATATAAACATTCGCATTTCAAATATAAAGTACTCACAAAGTGTCCCACGGGTGTTAGTTAGTAGCAGCGCCAGAGATTAGAATTTCTGCATCCCGCGTTGTTTAATAAAAAGCATTTTTATCCGAGGTGTTATTTTGCCATTGGCTTTCAACTACGCGCCCCTATCGGTCGGGAGGAGGGTGGCACTCGGTGTGTTCGATATAGGTAGGCTGACCGCCCTGCCAATACAGACTAATAGGCGAGTGCGCTCCCGGTGTGCAACTGTGGATTTCCCAAACGAACCCCGTTTGAAAAAAGTAGCCGGGAAGCTCGGACAAAAATGCTTTTTATTAAACAACGCGGGACGCAGCAATTCTAATCGCTGGCGCTGCTACTAACTAACACCCGTGGGACACTTTGTGAGTACTTTATATTTGAAATCTGAATGTTTATATTATACGGAAATCTTGTAAATGCAGCGAGCGCAAAAAACAGGGCAAAGTTACTGACGACTGTCATGATAATCATCATGGCAGTCATGTTCCAGGGCTACAATAGTGCCGACTTGTGGTTGAAAATACTGGGAGCGGTCACATATATTATATAAAACAGGACGGTATACTGACTTGACATATTCATGTCCGGTTCTAGGAAGCATGGTGCTCTTCCCCTTGGGACCCCCGGTCTCATCTTTGTCCACGCTGATCCACTCTGTAGCACAACAACACACAGCATTATAACCTACACCGTTCACTGAATGTAGGACAGTCATTATGACGTTTGTCCACAATAACACTACATGTTTAGGGCAGTGGTGCTGATACATTCTGCTGTAGCAGAATCTGTCTTGAGGGATTAACCCCCAACTGCTCCTGATGACCAGATTGGTGCCTCGCATGGTTTCCTCTGCCATTTGGTGTGTGAATTAAGAATGCCAATGTTCCCAATGGATCCAATGCGGTTATTATTTAGTCACAACTAACTGAAAAATAGCTGATTATAAAAACCAGACACACTTAAACCTTCACTTTACAGACACACTGGCAGACAGACAGACACACTGGCAGACAGACAGACACACTGGCAGACAGACAGACACACTGGCTGGCAGACAGACAGACACACTGGCAGACAGACAGACACACTGGCAGACAGACAGACACACACACTGGCAGACAGACAGACACACTGGCAGACAGACAGACACACTGGCAGACAGACAGACACACTGGCAGACAGACAGACACACTGGCAGACAGACAGACACACTGGCAGACAGACAGACAGAGACAGTTACCATAGAGCCGCTCCCTGGTTCCCATCCTCTCCGAGGGGACTCTGACCCTCATGGAGCCCCGGATGTTGCCCGTTTCCTCCCCGCGGTGGGACAGGTACGTGTGGAACTGTTGAGCTGTGCTGCCTATCATGGACTTCAGAGCCAACACACACTCTCCTAGACTCACACACACACACACACACACACACACACACACACACACACACACACACACACACACACAGTGTAAATACAATTCTCTGTTCATACAGAAAGACGCACGTACGGCAAACAAATCCTTTAAGAATTTGCATTGTGTGAAGGTTTCACCCTAGCTTGAATTAGTGCCACAACTAGTGCCGCAATTAATTCACAACATAAAATTATGCTTAAATGCCTTCTTAAAGAGCAAAATAATGCTTAATGTTATTACAATCTTGAAAGTGCTTAACATATTTAATACAATCACATACATATACACAAACCATAGGACACACACACACACACACACACACACACACCATAGGACTCGTATCCGTCCAGAGACTTGACGGTCAGCAGTAGGTGTTGGTCCTGCAGATACTCTATCTCAGAGAGGAGGGGCTTCAGGGTGGTCAGCTGCTTGCTGGACCAGCCCACGCGCAGGAAGTTGATGTTGTCGCTGCTCTGGCAGTCATTCTCGTAGCTCTTCTTGAACTCTGACCGACGGAAATGGACGGATTAATTTTTGAGTCCAATGACCTGAGCAATGTCTGTCCCTGTCTATGTCTGTATGTCCCTATGTATGTTTAGGGTACCAACAGGTGACAAAGTGGTGCTGTTGAGCTTCACAATGTGCACAGGTGCATGATGGGAAGCTGAGTTTTAGTGTAACAGTACAGAACAGACTACCAGATGCAATAGCATTTGTCCAAGTGTCACTGTTGCACCACTCACGTTTTTATGATTTTTTGAGTGGTGCAACCATTCCTAGAACCAGCAATGTCCGTCTATCCGTCCGTCCCCAATGTATGTTTAGGGGCGCTGTTGCACCACTCACTTCAGACCGGTCTGATTAAAGGACCAAGCAGTCCTGAAAGGACTTGTGGAAATCGGTTTTCGCGAAATTTGGAAATATGGTAGAGGGCCATGCCAAACGGCCAGGATGGAAAGCCCACAACTATTGGGCAAAGGGAGGCGCTATAGCATTGAAATTGAATATTGAATAGAAATCCACAGAAACACTTTTTTTCAAAAATTGAAAAACAAATTGTCAATCGACAAGTCCACAACACGTTGCAATGGGGCACGTTGTATTCTTGTAGATCGGTGTGTTTTTGCCCAGCAGCAACGATATGGTAGTTAATGTACAACAAGTATATCCCTCCTGTTGCTTTTACTCCATTTGGACCTGTGTGTAAGTATTTGCGTGTGTGAGTGTGTGTGTGACTGTGTGTGCATCTCACCCTCCAGACAAGTGGAGTAGAACTCAATGAAGAACTTGGTTCTGCTGGCCGTCTTCACAATGGCCTCGATGCTCTCAAACTCTATGTAGGCCTGTTCTGAAGACTTAGGCAGACCTATGGAGACAGAGAGAGAGAGAGAGAGAGAGAGAGAGAGAGAGAGAGAGAGAGAGAGAGAGAGAGAGAGCAGGGTAATGAGTGGAAAACTGGAAAACAAGATCGATCAAACCAGTGGGCGGAAAGTAACGTCCACTCTACCTTTTTTGGAGACAAACTGGGAGGTCACGCCCACCTCGTAGGTCGCAAACACGGGGGAATGATCGCTGGTCACGATGTCATCAGTACAGCCTGCCGGAGCGACAAACACAACACCACGTCATCCGTTAGTCCAGCGTGACAAATCAATCAGACATCTCTACCCACCCGCTAAATTCAGTGCAGGGGCAGAAAATGGTCGGAAACCGTTTGGAAATGCAAAAGAAGATTGCATTGCAGAGGGATGGCATCAGGATTGGATTTCAAAGCAGTGGGGTGGATTTGTTAGGGGCTGTTCTAGCTGCTGTTCAGACGTATCTGTAGGTGGAGACCTCCAGTCATCTGGTGAGTAGGCTATATCGTCGCTGTCGGGCAGAAACCTCTCATCTCCATATTCAAAGTTTTGTGTTTTTTTTTATAAATTAACGCCCTACTTGATCATAGTACTGTACAGCATCACACAAAAAATGTCAAAAGTAGCAGATTCGCAAGCTCAAAGCGCGGCACGAAGCATCGCATTTTTTAATCCTGAAAAGTAACAGTTTTGCAACACACTTTTCTCTGCTTTATTAATGAACCAACATTTCAGCTACAAAGGGACCTTCATCAGGTCCTAATGTGACCAAAACATTGGCACATTAATAAAGCAAAAGAAAGAGTATATATATAGGTTTTCTGGTATGAGTATGCCATCTGTGTACAACCAGAACACAAACAAACCCTGTCCTGCCGATCCTACACTGCAAAAACCTTGGTGTTCATTTAACTCTTAGGATTCTGCAGTGTGTCCCGTCCGTCAACGGTTCCCATGCCGAGTGGTCTCACCGTAGGAGTTGCACACGATGTGGGTCTCCGGGTAGGACTTCCACAAGATCCTGTCACACCAGGAAGGAACGTTGGTCCTCATCTGGGACACAGAGACAGAGAGAGAGAGCCTTGTTATCAGGACTTCAAAATCCATTAAATTAACCAGAACAAATCAGACATGTTCCTTAACTTCCTTGAATGGAACAGACTGTGTGGATTTAAGTTGCAATATTTTGACTTTCTGTTCCTCACAACAGAGAGGACATAACAACCCTGATGTCATGGCAATCTGGAGCAAAAGTCAATTCTAATCTCTGTGAATATTGTTGTAGTTTTGCATTTGTCATTGTATATTTGCACACACATTACATTTGTATGCATGTGCCTGTCCTTCGTATATGTCGAGTACCTTTCATCCACTAGACTTCAGGTGAATTGAAGACTTAAGGGAGAACAGTGACGAGTGTGCGGATGAGTGATTATCCACAACCCTGCAAGCAGCCACGTTATCAGCCCATTTTGCCAGGGTTGCCAAGTATGCCTATTATAAGCAGCTTTGGGAGTTGTGGGTTGCTAGGGAGGTCCTCGACGCATGTCCCACTGGGAGGAGACCCCGGGGCAGACCAAGGCGCAGTTGGAGGAAATACATCGACTCTCTGGCCTTGGAACGTCTCGGAATCCCCCAGGAGGAAGTCACTAATGTTGCTCGGGAGAGGGAAGTCTGGAGCTCTCTGGTGGAGCTGTTGCCCCCGCGACCCGACTACGGATAAGCGGTTGAAGATGGATGGATGGAGGGTTGCGTATTCTGGGGTGTGTTTCTATAGTGTAGTTGCTTATCACAAATCTTGAGGTCACTGGCACAGATGGGGGTCCGTGGGCAAATGCTAACCTGGGGGGTCATACATTTACATAATAAAAAAAGATAATGTTTGGGAAGCACTGCTCTATAACGACATTAAGACAATACAATGTATTGATTGACCAGCTGCCCTAGTCGCTTATTATTTTAGGCTTATTTTCATAGACCCGGTTGCTTGTTTCTCTCACAAAATCTGACAACACAGACGGGCACGCGTTCCCAACAGGTCTTCGTTATGTGTAGTGTGTGTGTGTGTGTGTGTGTGTGTGTGTGTGTGTGTGTGTGTGTGTGTGCGTGGGTGTGTGTAGTGTGTAGGACTTCATTCGTACCCCTGTGGCTTTCTGTTTCTGCCAGACATACGTGTCCCTGGAGCCGCGCTCATAGCGGTAGGTGGGTGGGTATGAGATCTCGTCCTCCGCTGCATGCACACACACACACACACACACACACACACACACACACACACACACACACACACACACACACACACACACACACACACACACACACACACACACACACACACACACACACACACACACACACACACACACACACACACACACACAGGCATACAGAGGATAATTAAAACATTATTATGATTGCAGAAATGTTCTTATACGCAGAGATGGAAGCTCGTACACTGTCAGAATCATTATTACACAAGTCAATGTGGACAATCTCCCACGTTTCATCATTAACCGCACTTGTCTTAAACCATAAACTATTTTGTTGACTTGGGTACATTGCAGAAGAAGCAAAGATCATAGTTATGGCTTTTGGCTGCTGACAGTTAAACTGTACACACACTAGCACCCATCTGTGCACACAGCACCCTCTGCTGGTTAATGTTCTGTGTAAAAAACATTTATGCTGTGGGTTCTCATCAGGTTGTCAGCCCTGTGGAGTCATGGAGGTTCATGCAGGTGTACCAACCAAAGCGCAAGAAGATCTTGTTCTTCTCTCTCTCCAAGTTCAACTGATCCACCTTCAGCAACGGTTCAAACTCCTTCCTGTTGATGTAGTTCAGAATCTCCTATACACACAGAAGATGTTCCCATTACATTCCAATGACATGCCATTGTTATGCCAATTCCTGGCTGATTCCCAGTGAATTCTAGCCCCTTGTCATTCTCTCTCTCTCTGTGTGTGTGTGTGTGTGTTACCTGTATGTCCATATCCAGCCTATAGTTGAGGTCTCCCAGCCAGAACAGGTGTGTGTGTGTGTGTGTGTGTGTGTGTGTCTGTGTGTGCACGTGCGTACCTGTATGTCCATATCCAGCCTATAGTTGAGGTCTCCCAGCCAGAACAGGTGTGTGTGTGTATGTGTGTGTGTGTGTGTGTGTGTGTGTGTGTGTGCACGTGCGTACCTGTATGTCCATATCCAGCCTATAGTTGAGGTCTCCCAGCCAGAACAGGTGTGCGTGTGTATGTGTGTGTGTGTGTGTGTGTGTGTGTGTGTGTGTGTGTGTGCACGTGCGTACCTGTATGTCCATATCCAGCCTATAGTTGAGGTCTCCCAGCCAGAACAGGTGTGTGTGTGTGTGTGTGTGTGTGTGTGTGTGTGTGTGTGTGTGTGTGTGTATGTGTGTGTGTGTGTGTGTGTGTGTGTGTGTGTGTGTGTGTGTGTGTGTGTGTGTGTACGTGCGTACCTGTATGTCCATATCCAGCCTATAGTTGAGGTCTCCCAGCCAGAACAGGTGTGTGTGTGTGTGTGTGTGTGTGTGTGTGTGTATGTGTGTGTGTGTGTGTGCACGTGCGTACCTGTATGTCCATATCCAGCCTATAGTTGAGGTCTCCCAGCCAGAACAGGTGTGTGAAGCGCAGTGAGATATCAAAGGAGCTGAGCTGCTTGTCGCCTAGCGACAGCAGACGCAGGATGTCCAGATAGTTCTGGTTCCTCCTGCAAGGGGCCAAGGGTCACAGCAAGGGTTAACCCATTCTGACCTGAGATCAGATTCATACGAGGTTTTCCACTGGACACACACTGGTCTGATGAACCCATTCTGACCTGAGATCAGATTCTAGAAATGTCAGTCGTTCTTCGATTTTTCAAAAAATAGCAGACCTACAAGCTCGTATCGCGCCACTCGGTGGCGCGATATGAGCTTGTAGATCTGCTATTTTTCAATAGCTAAAGCATGACATGATGCCGACACCAAAATGGGTGCCCGGTCAGAATGGGTTAACTCACTGAGCACTTTGTTGTGTAGAGGTCAATCTGTGTGTGTGTGTGCGTGCGCATGTGCGTGTGTGCGTGCGCATGTGCGTGTGTGCGTGCGTATACCTGGCGATCTTCTCATTGCCTGACGTCAGGTGACAGTTGACGAAGCCAAAAGACGTTCCATTGAACATGAAGGACACGCCCACCGCCCCTTTGTTACCTAGGAAACCACCCACAACACAATGTTGACACAAAAAAGCAGACCAAGGCGTCAATCCATTTATAATAATCACACCTGTGTGAAGTGAAGGGCGCTCTTATTGCGAACGCAGTGAGCCACTTACTATGACAGCAGGGGCTGAGTGTCTGTGTGTGTGTGTGTCACGCTGTGTGGTGTCACGCTGTTACACCACCGGCCCGCCACCAGAGGGCGCAGCTGTGGCACGCACGCACGCACACACACACACACACACACACACACAGGGCGCAGCTGTAGCACACACACACACAACCACACACACACGAGCTGCGTTCGCTTCACGCGTTTGCGCGTCTTACTTGTCATTGTACATCAGACACATATTTGTCATTGGCGCGCGTGTGTGTGTGTGTGTGTGTCACAGTACGATTGGAGAATCAGTCAGATTTAAGTTGCAAACGATGAAAACAGAGTGCTCTGCTCACAGCTGACAACAAAACAAAATACACTCAGCTAGAAGTAACGCTGCCTCCCTTTGAAGTGGTCCGGAAATTTCGAATTAAAATAAATAACACCCCGCTCATCATTAATTGTTCTTTGTTATTTTCTTACCCAGTGTGTTGGCGATGCCAGTCTTGACACTGGATACGCCCACGTGGCTGATGCGGTTCTCATGCTCTGGTTTGACCAGCACAGCGATCTTGATGTTCCACAGGGTCTGCACGGCTATCTGGAACCAAGAACAAAGCCAAAGAGAGACAGTCACATCACACCATCTTCCCCTAGACGACCCATGAGAGAGACAGTCACATCACACCATCTTCCCCTAGACGACCCATGAGAGAGACAGTCACATCACACCATCTTCCCCTAGACGACCCATGAGAGAGACAGTCACATCACACCATCTTCCCCTAGACGACCCATGAGAGAGACAGTCACATCACACCATCTTCCCCCTAGACGACCCATGAGAGAGACAGTCACATCACACCATCTTCCCCCTAGACGACCCATGAGAGAGACAGTCACATCACACCATCTTCCCCCTAGACGACCCATGAGAGAGACAGTCACATCACACCATCTTCCCCTAGACGACCCATGAGAGAGACAGTCACATCACACCATCTTCCCCCTAGACGACCCATGAGAGAGACAGTCACATCACACCATCTTCCCCCTAGACGACCCATCAGAGAGACAGTCACATCACACCATCTTCCCCTAGACGACCCATGAGAGAGACAGTCACATCACACCATCTTCCCCTGCCCGACCCATGAGAGAGACAGTCACATCACACCATCTTCCCCCTAGACGACCCATGAGAGAGACAGTCACATCACACCATCTTCCCCCTAGACGACCCATGAGAGAGACAGTCACATCACACCATCTTCCCCTAGACGACCCATGAGAGAGACAGTCACATCACACCATCTTCCCCTAGACGACCCATGAGAGAGACAGTCACATCACACCATCTTCTCCTGCCCGACCCATGAGAGAGACAGTCACATCACACCATCTTCCCCCTAGACGACCCATGAGAGAGACAGTCACATCACACCATCTTCCCCCTAGACGACCCATGAGAGAGACAGTCACATCACACCATCTTCCCCTAGACGACCCATGAGAGAGACAGTCACATCACACCATCTTCCCCCTAGACGACGCATGAGAGAGACAGTCACATCACACCATCTTCCCCTAGACGACCCATGAGAGAGACAGTCACATCACACCATCTTCCCCCAGACGACCCATGAGAGAGACAGTCACATCACACCATCTTCCCCCTAGACGACCCATGAGAGAGACAGTCACATCACACCATCTTCCCCCTAGACGACCCATGAGAGAGACAGTCACATCACACCATCTTCCCCCTAGACGACCCATGAGAGAGACAGTCACATCACACCATCTTCCCCTAGACGACCCATGAGAGAGACAGTCACATCACACCATCTTCCCCCTAGACGACCCATGAGAGAGACAGTCACATCACACCATCTTCCCCTAGACGACCCATTAGAGAGACAGTCACATCACACCATCTTCCCCCTAGACGACCCATTAGAGAGACAGTCACATCACACCATCTTCCCCCTAGACGACCCATGAGAGAGACAGTCACATCACACCATCTTCCCCCTAGACGACCCATGAGAGAGACAGTCACATCACACCATCTTCCCCCTAGACGACCCATGAGAGAGACAGTCACATCACACCATCTTCCCCCTAGACGACCCATGAGAGAGACAGTCACATCACACCATCTTCCCCTGCCCGACCCATGAGAGAGACAGTCACATCACACCATCTTCCCCTAGACGACCCATGAGAGAGACAGTCACATCACACCATCTTCCCCCTAGACGACCCATGAGAGAGACAGTCACATCACACCATCTTCCCCTAGACGACCCATGAGAGAGACAGTCACATCACACCATCTTCCCCCTAGACGACCCATGAGAGAGACAGTCACATCACACCATCTTCCCCTAGACGACCCATGAGAGAGACAGTCACATCACACCATCTTCCCCCTAGACGACCCATGAGAGAGACAGTCACATCACACCATCTTCCCCTAGACGACCCATGAGAGAGACAGTCACATCACACCATCTTCCCCCTAGACGACCCATGAGAGAGACAGTCACATCACACCATCTTCCCCCTAGACGACCCATGAGAGAGACAGTCACATCACACCATCTTCCCCCTAGACGACCCATGAGAGAGACAGTCACATCACACCATCTTCCCCTAGACGACCCATGAGAGAGACAGTCACATCACACCATCTTCCCCCTAGACGACCCATGAGAGAGACAGTCACATCACACCATCTTCCCCCTAGACGACCCATGAGAGAGACAGTCACATCACACCATCTTCCCCTAGACGACCCATGAGAGAGACAGTCACATCACACCATCTTCCCCCTAGACGACCCATGAGAGAGACAGTCACATCACACCATCTTCCCCCTAGACGACCCATGAGAGAGACAGTCACATCACACCATCTTCCCCTAGACGACCCATGAGAGAGACAGTCACATCACACCATCTTCCCCCAAGACGACCCATGAGAGAGACAGTCACATCACACCATCTTCCCCTAGACGACCCATGAGAGAGACAGTCACATCACACCATCTTCCCCCTAGACGACCCATGAGAGAGACAGTCACATCACACCATCTTCCCCTAGCCGACCCATGAGAGAGACAGTCACATCACACCATCTTCCCCTAGACGACCCATGAGAGAGACAGTCACATCACACCATCTTCCCCTAGACGACCCATGAGAGAGACAGTCACATCACACCATCTTCCCCTAGCCGACCCATGAGAGACAGTCACATCACACCATCTTCCCCTAGACGACCCATGAGAGAGACAGTCACATCACACCATCTTCCCCTAGACGACCCATGAGAGAGACAGTCACATCACACCATCTTCCCCCTAGACGACCCATGAGAGAGACAGTCACATCACACCATCTTCCCCTAGACGACCCATGAGAGAGACAGTCACATCACACCATCTTCCCCCTAGACGACCCATGAGAGAGACAGTCACATCACACCATCTTCCCCTGCCCGACCCATGAGAGAGACAGTCACATCACACCATCTTCCCCTGCCCGACCCATGAGAGAGACAGTCACATCACACCATCTTCCCCTAGACGACCCATGAGAGAGACAGTCACATCACACCATCTTCCCCTAGACGACCCATGAGAGAGACAGTCACATCACACCATCTTCCCCCTAGACGACCCATGAGAGAGACAGTCACATCACACCATCTTCCCCTAGACGACCCATGAGAGAGACAGTCACATCACACCATCTTCCCCCAAGACGACCCATGAGAGAGACAGTCACATCACACCATCTTCCCCTAGACGACCCATGAGAGAGACAGTCACATCACACCATCTTCCCCTGCCCGACCCATGAGAGAGACAGTCACATCACACCATCTTCCCCTGCCCGACCCAATGAGAGAGACAGTCACATCACACCATCTTCCCCCTAGACGACCCATGAGAGAGACAGTCACATCACACCATCTTCCTCTAGACGACCCATGAGAGAGACAGTCACATCACACCATCTTCCCCTGACCGACCCATGAGAGAGACAGTCACATCACACCATCTTCCCCTAGACGACCCATGAGAGAGACAGTCACATCACACCATCTTCCCCCTAGACGACCAATAAGAGAGACAGTCACATCACACCATCTTCCCCCTAGACGACCCATGAGAGAGACAGTCACATCACACCATCTTCCCCTAGACGACCCATGAGAGAGACAGTCACATCACACCATCTTCCCCTGACCGACCCATGAGAGAGACAGTCACATCACACCATCTTCCCCCTAGACGACCCATGAGAGAGACAGTCACATCACACCATCTTCCCCCTAGACGACCCATGAGAGAGACAGTCACATCACACCATCTTCCCCCTAGACGACCCATGAGAGAGACAGTCACATCACACCATCTTCCCCTAGACGACCCATGAGAGAGACAGTCACATCACACCATCTTCCCCTAGACGACCCATGAGAGAGACAGTCACATCACACCATCTTCCCCCTAGACGACCCATGAGAGAGACAGTCACATCACACCATCTTCCCCTAGACGACCCATGAGAGAGACAGTCACATCACACCATCTTCCCCTAGACGACCCATGAGAGAGACAGTCACATCACACCATCTTCCCCCTAGACGACCCATGAGAGAGACAGTCACATCACACCATCTTCCCCCTAGACGACCCATGAGAGAGACAGTCACATCACACCATCTTCCCCCTAGACGACCCATGAGAGAAACAGTCACATCACACCATCTTCCCCTAGACGACCCATGAGAGAGACAGTCACATCACACCATCTTCCCCTAGACGACCCATGAGAGAGACAGTCACATCACACCATCTTCCCCCTAGACGACCCATGAGAGAGACAGTCACATCACACCATCTTCCCCCTAGACGACCCATGAGAGAGACAGTCACATCACACCATCTTCCCCCTAGACGACCCATGAGAGAGACAGTCACATCACACCATCTTCCCCCTAGACGACCCATGAGAGAGACAGTCACATCACACCATCTTCCCCCTAGACGACCCATGAGAGAGACAGTCACATCACACCATCTTCCCCCTAGACGACACATGAGAGAGACAGTCACATCACACCATCTTCCCCCTAGACGACCCATGAGAGAGACAGTCACATCACACCATCTTCCCCTAGACGACCCATGAGAGAGACAGTCACATCACACCATCTTCCCCCTAGACGACCCATGAGAGAGACAGTCACATCACACCATCTTCCCCCTAGACGACACATGAGAGAGACAGTCACATCACACCATCTTCCCCCTAGACGACCCATGAGAGAGACAGTCACATCACACCATCTTCCCCTAGACGACCCATGAGAGAGACAGTCACATCACACCATCTTCCCCCTAGACGACACATGAGAGAGACAGTCACATCACACCATCTTCCCCCTAGACGACACATGAGAGAGACAGTCACATCACACCATCTTCCCCCTAGACGACACATGAGAGAGACAGTCACATCACACCATCTTCCCCCTAGACGACCCATGAGAGAGACAGTCACATCACACCATCTTCCCCCTAGACGACCCATGAGAGAGACAGTCACATCACACCATCTTCCCCTAGACGACGCATGAGAGAGACAGTCACATCACACCATCTTCCCCTAGACGACCCATGAGAGAGACAGTCACATCACACCATCTTCCCCCTAGACGACCCATGAGAGAGACAGTCACATCACACCATCTTCCCCTAGACGACCCATGAGAGAGACAGTCACATCACACCATCTTCCCCTAGACGACACATGAGAGAGACAGTCACATCACACCATCTTCCCCTGCCCGACCCATGAGAGAGACAGTCACATCACACCATCTTCTCCCTAGACGACCCATGAGAGAGACAGTCACATCACACCATCTTCCCCCTAGACGACCCATGAGAGAGACAGTCACATCACACCATCTTCCCCTGCCCGACCCATGAGAGAGACAGTCACATCACACCATCTTCCCCCTAGACGACCCATGAGAGAGACAGTCACATCACACCATCTTCCCCCTAGACGACCCATGAGAGAGACAGTCACATCACACCATCTTCCCCCTAGACGACCCATGAGAGAGACAGTCACATCACACCATCTTCCCCTAGACGACCCATGAGAGAGACAGTCACATCACACCATCTTCCCCTAGACGACCCACGAGAGAGACAGTCACATCACACCATCTTCCCCTAGACGACCCATGAGAGACTCAGTCACATCACACCATCTTCCCCCTAGACGACCCATGAGAGAGACAGTCACATCACACCATCTCCCCCTAGACGACCCATGAGAGAGACAGTCACATCACACCATCTTCCCCTAGACGACCCATGAGAGACTCAGTCACATCACACCATCTTCCCCCTAGACGACCCATGAGAGAGACAGTCACATCACACCATCTTCCTCTGCCCGACCCATGAGAGAGACAGTCACATCACACCATCTTCCCCTGCCCGACCCATGCGCAATGTTTTGGAAGTGTTTGATTATAATGACATGCCCAAATAGGGACATCGGGTCTATAAGCCAGATCTACAAGTAAAAAATAACCCATTGGTAAATCTGTCTTGCACATTTATTTTGGAGAACCGCTTCTTTCCACTTTAATTGTTGTGGATTCCTTTTGACTGTATGTTTTGTTAGCTGAGCACCCAGAGCCAAGGAATACACACAGAGGAAGCCCACCCGCTCCAGTTTTATAGAAAATAGGCTATATCAGACAGTTAAGGCCTCCACACACAGAGCGTGAATTCGGATTTTTAAGCGGCGTTTGTCGTTTGTTTTGCTCCTAAAACCCAACAACATGTAAGGCGGACACACCGGTTTGTAATCCAGCTCTGTCTGTTCTTTCAGGGCGATGCGGAGGGTCTCAACCCACTCCCGGTCACACACTGAATTCTCCTGGGTTCCGAACACATACAGGTCGTGCGGGATGGTGACAGTCATCTCGTCCAGGGTTTTTCCCAGGCCGCGGCACAGTACCCACGATGCCATCGACTTAGGGGCAGGAACAGAACCTACAGACAAAACAATTGCACTCTTAAGGTCATTACACACTGGCGAATTAGCGACGCGATGCGAATAAGCGATCTGAAAATGCGAAATATTGCATGTTGCAGTTCGCCTGCGAATCTCTGCAAAATACGACACCAGAGCGAACAAATAAAAGCGAAAACGGTCGCATTTTCGCACATTCGCACATTCGCCACTGATGTGGAAGCTTGCATGGACTTCAATTGTTTTTTTTAAATGCGAATTATTCGCACGAATATATCGCGTCGCCAATTCGCCAGTGTGTAATGACCTTTAAGGTCCTTTCAAACAGGCAGCGATTAACACACCTAGTAATACATTTTCAATGAGATCTGCGTTTCTTTTTCTGTACGCGCGTAGAAGTTGAGGGGCGACAACGCAAGCGTATTTATGTGGGCACGGTCCCGTCAAATTGTCGCGTACGTGCTCGTTTCGTGCACACGCCCACGACTGACTAGACCTAGATAATGTTGAGCTTCTTTTTTTTCACTTTGTGTTGTCGCGTCCCTCTTGAGCAGACCTGTCGTTGATGTCCGTCTGAAAAGTACCTTTAAAACTAAAGGTCTTATCTACCTTAAAGAATAGGGGAGGAGCCTAACTGAGTTGCTGTCTCTAATCAGAAAAGGATACAGTGCTCCTAGAGACAAAAACAAACTGAATTATATATTATGTCTTTTCCGATTTCTTTACATAATGTGATCCCAGATTGGGCTAAAATTTGTTTTTATGTTTGCCAGCCTAGGACATTTTAACAGGGTGGTTGTTAGACAGTTACAACAACTTGGGATGCCCAAAAAGGAGGAAAAAAGTCTTGAAAAGTATTGTCGCTGTCGCTGCTATAATTGGCAGTCATCATACGGTATATGGCGAAGACGCTGTTACTTATAGGCACAGAGTGCTGAGTGGTATGCGGAATTGTTAAAATATTTGCATCTCACCCATATTCCAGGAGCCAATGAAGACAGAGATCATGTCAGGTTCATCCTGGTTGGAATGTTTGTTCTTCATGAGCTGCAGCAACTGACAGAATGCCTCCCGCTTCTACACACACGCACGCACGCACACACACACGCGCGCACACACACAAACAAACACACACTAAACACGGATATTCGCTTGTGTGCTCTAAAATGCCCTAACGATCAGTCCCTTGTGAATGAATTACTGTGTTCTATCTACTGTACAATTGAGAGGTTGGTCACTTCATGCATATACGTACGTACCTTGGCGCTGGCAAAGATGAAGTCTTTCCTCTGACTCTTGTCTTTCTCCTTCTCAAACACGATGCCCAGTTTATTCTGCACCCGCTGAGACTTGATCAACTGACGAACTGATGGATAGAGAGAGATAGAGAGACAGTGAGGGATGAACAGAGGAGGAGAGAGGCAGATTGGGGAGGGAGAGAGAGACACAGAGAGAGGCAGAGAAAGCAGGGGGGGGGGGGGGGGTTATTTTATATGATTTATATTAATGATTTATATTAAAAAGTGCTTCATCAATCAAATGATAAGACATTGTGTAAGAGTATACTAGATGTTTGACATGGAACTCCTTGCTTCATTGATGTATTCCAGTGTTTAACCCATTCTGACCTGAGATCAGAATCATACGAGGTTTCCACTGGACACACACTTGTCTGATTAACCCATTCTGACCTGAGATCAGATTCAAAAAAATGTCAGTCGCTCTTCGATTTAAAAAAATAGCAGACCTACAAGCTCGTATCGCGCCACTCGGTGGCGCGATATGAGCTTGTAGATCTGCTATTTTTAAATAGCTAAAGCATAACATGATGCTGACACCAAAATGGGTGCCCGGTCAGAATGGGTTAAGTCTAGCGTGATTGAAACTATTAAGACCAATAATAATCTTGACTCAATGCAATATGAAATGGTACTAGAAAGATGTACTACAGTGCTGTACCATTCACACATCAGACATGTTCTTCATCAGTTTCCATGCATAGTTTAACATATCTGGGATACTGTGTGGACTGTGTGCGTGCGTACTACAGTATGTGTGGGTATTGTACATGTATGTCAGGTTAGGTCGGTCATTTGCGGTTTCGGCCCTTTCCTTCTGGACATACGAGCCAGATGTCTGTCTATCTCTCTCCCTCTCTTGTCACACATCACACATGTAGGACGTTAATTGACGTTAATTAAGTTCATGTGCATACTGTACGTTGCCTATATTATTCTGTATATTTAGGGCTTGTTTGGACTCAAGCACTGAGACACATGATGTTCCGAGTGTGTGGGATATCAGAAGCAACTGAAAAATATTTGTGCCCTTGATAATGTATTTTACAAGTAAGACGCGCAAACGCGGGAAGCGAACAGCTTGTGTGTGTGTGTGTGTGTGTGCTACAGCTGCGCCCTCTGGTGGCGGGTGGGTGGTGTCACAGCGGGACAGACACACAGACACACAGACACACAGACATGATCTGCAGGGTCTCATAGTTAGTGCTCACTGCGTTCGCAATCACTGCGTTCGCAATAAATGTGGACTGAAATAAAGAAATTGGAGTGTGTGTGTGTGTGTGTGTGTGTGTGTGTGTGTGTGTGTGTGTGTGTGTGTGTCCTCACTCTTGTCGTGTGTGTAGGTGGTCCAGTCCTCCTGGCTGTCCTTCATCTTCTTCATCACAACTAGTCTTCCTCCCTCCACATCCACAGACAGCGTGTGTTTCTGACTCTTACCGATCTTAGTCAACTCGGCCAAGTAGACGTCTAACTTCACCTGCGTGGTGGAGAGAGAGATACAGAGGGAGATGCGTTACACAGACTTCTGGTGCGTGTGTGTATGCGTGCATGCGTGTGTGCACGTGCGTGTGTGTGTGTGTGCGTGCGTGTGTGTGTGTCTGTGTCCGCGTTGGAGCCAGACTAATATATGGGTTTGGCTGATATATCGGTCGGTATTTAACCTTTTTTATGACATCGGTATCTGCCATTATGCAGCTGGTGTGTCCTGATTTGTAATCACTTTCAGAAGTTTGCAAACTAAAAAGAAAAAAGCATATAACAGACATTTTCTGAACTGATCACTTTTCAGTGGATGATTCCATTCCCAGCAGAGGTGATCAAATCAACAAGTCCCAAATCAGTTTAGACTAGAGTCTAGATGTAGAGTTGAATAGTACCAAGTCAAGTCACATATCAAGTCTCAAGTTTAAATGTTGAAAGTATATAGCAAATCAGTCAACACCAGTACCAATTTAATATTTTTTAAACAAGTGGTACACACACACACACACACACACACACACACACACACACACACACACACACACACACACACACACACACACACACACACACACACACACACACGACTAGCAAACTGATTAGAACAAATTTTGCACTTCTTGACAAATTATTGGTCAAAACAATGGGTAATCGGTAGTCTAGAACAGACTAGAAAATAAAATACATAAAATCTGGTATAAAGAGGTGAAGCAACTTTACAGTTGAATGCAGGTCAGGCCATAGCATCACCTCACCACCAGGTGTCTCCGTTTTACAGGTAGTGAATTTCAATTAGGCATTTCTTTGCTCTCACAGTGTACATTCATCTGCATTGGAACAGAATACGGTTTTCAATAATTGTTAAAAAAAAACTGTCAAAGATCACAGGAATGGCAAAAGAGACTGTGTTAGGGTAGATAGATAGATAGAATACTTTATTGGCAGTTTAAGAAAATTACAGAAATTGACATCATTTAAAAAAAAACGCCAAATGGACTTAGACACAAAAAAGCCTTCGCTTGTTTCCATTGTGGTCCACTTTGAAACATGAAACTATACACATACATACTGTACAGACAAAAACAACCATGGAACAAATAATAAATAATCCTTATATATAAGGCTGGGAGCTATATACATAGGACAAGAGGTACCCTGAGAGAGTTGGAGCTGGAGGGAGTGCATTCCACAGAGTAGTGGCTGCGTAGAAAAAAGCATTTTTACCCATGAGTGTCCTGAAACTGGGGGGAACTAGATCATAAGGACATCCTCTGGTTGAGTACCTGTGAGCATCCCTCACTCTGGGCAGGTAGCCCAGCAGGTACTCTGGAACAGAGGCACCTAGGATCTTGAAGACCAGACACAATGAGAGCTGAGATACTCTCTCCTCCACCCTTAGCCATCCCAGGCTACTAAAGTGGGCGCTAATTTCCTGAAACGAACACTCGACAGGACGTGACTGACAGGCAATTTGTCGGAGCCGGATAAAATCAGCTGAGATTTCCGCTCTGCGGCTCGTTATCAGGCCTTGTGGCGAGCGGTCGTTAGTGGATTAATCTGTTTTCATAATCTCACATCTCTCCACTCTTCACAGCAACATTCCGTTTCCTCTACAAGCAGGAAGTAGCTGAAAGGCAGCCGCCACCACGCTATCAGCATACACTGCCACGTCTTACACGTAATGACCCTCGTTCCCCAACTTCATTACACTTTCTCTCCTCCTCTCTCCACCAGACCTCTCTCTCTCTCTCTAGCTTTGCTCATTCATCTTTGATATCTTTCCCTCGTTTATATTAACGACAGTAACCCTCGCTCAATCAAAATCAAAAAAGACTTTTCAGAATTCTTCAAAAAGCATTAAGCATCTGTGTCATTTTAACACTTTATCAATATAATTCAATTTACTCAATATATACATCTTTAAAGCGACTTTCTTCTGGATCGGCAGCCAAATACATATAATGATTGGGGTCCTTGACATGACAAAGTATGAGCACTACTGATATACCGTAGTAAAATATGTTTTTTCAGAAAACTGATTAGGCCTCAGGGCCTAATGGGTTAAGCAGTTAACCTAAACCGCCCAGATCACGCGTGCACGCACACGCACACGCACACGCACACACACACACACACACACACACAGGAGATAGCTCCTGACCTGTGGGCCACACGGCTTGAGAAACGTTGAGTTCCCAAGGCTTCTCTCTCTTTCTCAGCTGTGTGTCAATGGCTCATCTGTCACTACAGTGCAAAAAGGAACTAGTCACTGATTTGCTTATGAGTCAACTGTCTGAGGGGGAGGGGGGTATGGGGGTTGTGTCAGAGGTCACGAGTCATCGGGTTAGAATCCCTGAGGGTCTGTAGCGCTGTGAATTCATTGCCTCATTCTTTTCTTTTCTCAGAACTTCAACTGACGCACGATTGTCTGCAGCAGTCACTCGCGTATGGGGAAGGGGGGGTAACCAATCACATGTGTGTGTGCCTGTGGCAATATGGTATCATGCATCCATATTTGTGCCCCATTCTCGTCAACCACTGATATGACTCCAAAAAACACTGCTTGTGGCCCAAAAAACGACAACAACAAAAAAACAACAGCAAAACAAAAAAGTCCAAAAACAGCCGGGTCATTGGAGGTTGATTCTAATGTTCCATAGGAAATACATTGCAAACATTCCTCTCTGGGCCCCGCCCCCTCCGCCCCCTCCGCCTGTGATGAAAGACTTCCTGGAAAGAAATAAGTGACGGATGACATCATCACATCCTTACAATAGCAATCCCGTTCTGTCCGGAATGTGTGAAATATCGCATACTGAACGGCAGTGCTACAGCAATGGTTCCAAAAGGTAGGGCCGTGACCCAGTTTAGGAACCTTCTGGTTGTATAGACGCCCGGCCACACAAGCCAGTGCTGCATGCAGGCTTTCTGATATCGTCACTGTCGATACAACTATTACTTAATCTCAGGAAATGTACAAAAAAAAGAACCTGAATTCCAATTAATCCAATGTAGATATTGTTTAAAGCCGTTTTTTTTTTTTTTTTTTTTTTCCCTTTTTATTAACTCATTCTGACCTGAGATCAGATTCTAAAAAATGTCTATTACATCCTGACAGTTTAATTATTAACCCATTCTGACCTGAGATCAGATTCTAAAAGTGTCTTTGATTTTTCAAAAATAGCAGACCTTCAATAGCTAAAGCATAATGCATAATGCTAACACCAAAACGGGTTCCCGATCAAAATGGTTTAAGCTTAAGTAGATACAGGCTATGAGAAAAATACATTCAAAGAGCCTATCAATGACCTGCGGCTACTCAGTCAGGCGTACAGTATGTGTGTAAACTGAATGATGAATGACAGTCCTTGAGCTTTGTGGGATTACAGCTGTTTGTTCAGCCTCTTCTTGAAGGCGTGAACACTGATAGATGTAATGTCTCAAACAACCACAGGGGGAAGGCTGTTCCATGTCCTTATAGCAGAGTGGAGAAAGCTCCTATCAAGGCATTTGGTGTTTGACTTGGGGGTTTCCCGGGCGTGGCTTGGTAGTACTCTCCGGGTGATTCGACCTGAGGTGTGGGCTTGAGGTAGTAGTGCTTTGAGGTCCACTGGACAGTTGGGAGTATGCATCTTGTAGAGAACAGTTGTTGCTGCAACTGTTCGGCGATGACTCAGCTTGCTGATGGCGTACTGCTGTAGGGCAAGGTCCAATGATTTTTAAGGCCTTCTTTTGGATGAGGTCTAACTGCCTGAGAGTGGTCAGAGAGGCATTCATCCAGGCTAGGCAGGAGTACTCCATGATGCTCCTGGCCTGGGTTTTGTAGATGTTGGTCCTGCCTTTGGCATCAAGCTTTTTGGCCAGCTTGCGCAGTGCTCCAAGACGTTGTCCAGCACGTCTGCAGATGTTGGACAGATGGCTGGTCCACGTAAGTTTGCTGTCTATGCAAAGACAATCATTTTTATTGTTTACATGTTTATAAAAGCCACAGACATCTCCACTTTCACTAAAAATAGCTAAAATAGTTATTCTACAAGCCCACAGCGAGTCACATTGTGACGCGTTGTAGGGCATGCATTGACAAAATGCATGCCCCCCCCCCCCCCCCATCAAGCGTGACGATGGTGTTGAGTCATATGCACGGTATGGCTTTCCTGGGACAGAGGGATCCATATCTCTGTCACTGGTTCAACAAAACCCACCACATCACAGGCTCTAGTCTCTTCATCAAGAGTCCACAACGGAGTAGTTGGTGGTCCAACTACTCCGCTCCTACCTATCAAATAGAACCATGTCTGTTACTGTTGGTAATGTCACCTCCTCAACAGCCCAGCTCACTTGCGGTGTCCCTCACGGATCCATACTTGGTCCCCTACTAGTTTCAGTCTATATGCTCCCCCTCAGTCATGTCATTCGCAAACACAACATACAGTTTCACTGCTATGCTGATGATACCCAGCTCTATCTTCCACTCAAAGCCTCCGACTCCAGTTGCCTATCCTCCCTTAAAGCATGCCTGGTGGATATTCACTCATGGATGTCTCAAAACTTTTTACAACTAAATTCTGATAAATCTGAGATTATTCTGTTTGGTCCCCTCAGTTCACAATCACAATTCTAGACAGTCTTGGCCCCTTGACAACAAACGTGTCTCCCGTTGCAAGAAATGTGGGTGTCTAATTTGACTAAGAACTCCGCTTTGAACATCAGGTCAAAAAGGTTGTACAAACTTGCTTCATGCATGTAAGAAACACCCACAAGATAAAATCCTTTCTTTCTTCTAGTAATCTTAAGACTGTTGTGAATGCTTTGGTATACTCTCATTTAGATTACTGTAATGCTCTGTACTCCGGACTCAACCAAAACTTGATAAATCGCGTGCAATTGGTCCAGAATGCGGCGGCTAGGCTTATTACTGGTACCAGGAGATTTGACCACATAACACCTGTGTTGGCTGAACTCCACTGGTTGCCAGTCTCTTTCAGGATCAATTTTAAGATTGTATTATTGGCCCAGGCCGTAGCGTAACGGTCTGGGCACCGGACTGGTAATCCAGTCGCAGTGTGCCGCGGGTTCGACTCCCGGACCTGACACGGCCTTTACTGCATGTCATCCCCCCATCTCTCTCCCGTTTCCTGTCAGCCTACTGTCTGTCCCTTCAAAAATCAATAAAAAGGCGTAAGCCGCAACAAATATAAAAAAAAAAAAAAAAAGATTGTATTATTAACTTTTAAAGCTCTTAATGGTCTTGCTCCCACCTATTTATGTACAATGGTTGAATACTATGTACCTTCACCTATGACCTTAGATCATCTGGTCTGGGTCTACTGAAGGAGAGTCACAAGGCTAAATTGGTGACCAAAGGTGATCGAGCTTTTGTTGTTGAGGCCCCTAGGCTCTAGAACAACCTACAAGAGGAACTGTTGTTAGGGCCCCTAGGCTCTGGAACAACCTACCAGAGGAACTGAGGCTAACCAGTTCCTTAACAAGTTTTAAATGTCTCTTAATGCAATCGGTGCCGGAAGTTCTTCAAAATAGGAGCTCTGTGGTGCCAGAGTTGTCTGGTCGCTTTTACTCTGAAACCCACGACCCGGAAACCCAATAAAAAAAGTTGACTTTACATTGCTAGCTTACATTGTGATCGTTTTAATTTATACGATATATGATCCAAAAAGCATTCATATTTTGCGGGAGAGACGGATGAGGAGCAGAAATGAAAAATTAAATAACCATTTATCCCTTGAAGCCCCCCTTCTTACATCTGACAAAAGCTGAGATTCCCCCACATGTACGAATACACACACATGGATTGATCTGCAATCTCAACATCTTTTTTACATTTCAAGTGAATTCAAGGTTCAAGGTGTTCTTTACTGTTTTATAGAATCAGACACCAAGTCACAGGACCTGAGTCCACACCTCTGACCCCAGTAACTAGGGCTGTGTGGTATGTGTGTGCGTGTGTGCATGTGTGCGTGCGTGTACCTCAAATGCCTGTACAGGGATGGCTTTGCTATGACGTGTGGAGAGAGGAGCCGGAGAACTTGGAGAGGACAAACTCATGTCCTGGACAGCTTTCAGAGCCTAGAGAGAGAGAGCGAGAGAGAGAGCGAGAGCGAGAGCGAGAGCGAGCGCGAGAGCGAGAGAGAGAGAGAGAGAGAGAGAGAGAGAGAGAGAGAGAGAGAGACAGACAGAGACAGAGAGAGAGACACAGAGAGAGAGAGACAGAGAGAGAGAGACAGAGACAGAGACAGAGAGAGAGAGACAGAGACAGAGAGAGACAGAGACAGAGACAGAGACAGAGACAGAGACAGAGACAGAGAGAGAGAGAGAGAGAGAGAGAGAGAGAGAGACAGAGACAGAGACAGAGACAGAGACAGAGACAGAGACAGAGACAGAGACAGAGACAGAGACAGAGACAGAGACAGAGACAGAGACAGAGACAGAGACAGAGACAGAGACAGAGACACAGACACAGACACAGACACAGACACAGACACAGACACAGACACAGACACAGACACAGAGAGAGACACAGAGAGAGAGAGAGAGGGGGGAAGACAGGCAGAGAGAGACAGAGAGAGTCGTTAGCAGCAAGGAAACCATTTATGTTTCCACCTTTTGATTAAGGAGTAGAAATATGACATCACATTGTGCGGTGGTACACAAACAACCTAGCCCCCAGGAGGGACAGGGTTTTTGTTCCGAGGTCAAATCATATTAACTACTGGAGCGACTCGAGCGAGTAGCCCCCCTGCCTGATGCCCAAGTACAATATCTCCCTTGAACAGAGGGGATTCCCCTTTGTGTGACTTGGCTTTCCAATGCAGGAGACCCGGGTTCAAAGTCTACCGGTACTTAAAACCCAGGTGGTTACATAGACATATATAAAGGCTAGATGGCGCAAGGCGGAGTCTCCGGCGTCATTCACCAACAGCCATCTTGCTACAGTGAACCTTTCTGGTACGTTCTATGGTAGCAGGTGATCTGCTCAAAGAAAAATACTCTTAACTCGCTGAAATCTTGACGGATTTACAAACGTTTCGGTTTATTACAAACGTTATCTACGTGGCGATATATTAATATCAGCTAAATGTAATTTTATATGAAAGTCCATACGACTGACGTCTCTGACATTTATAACAAACTGTTTGAAAATCGGTTGAAAATGGAGCAAGGTTATTTAAAAAGTGCATACCCCATAGACACAATGCTATGAATGGGCGAGCTACCTGTAGCAAGATGGTCGCCATGTGGCGACGTCGCTCTCCATTGGCCAATAGCGTGGGTGAGCCATCTAGCCTTTCTTATAGCGGTATATCTTTGGTTGCATTGCTGCCGTGAATAGGGTGGGGGGGTCAAGAGTAGCCCTGTCCAGAGCCCAGAAGCCAGATATACCCCTTGATAATTATTATTTCAAAACATTTTCAAAAAACATTCACCAAAACAATTCAAAGATTTTTTTCAACTAAAATAAAAATGTTTAAGACGTTTGGGAACCACTGCATTATATTAGGGGATACGTGCCTTATGGGACATTTTGACACATAGATGGACGAGCCCAGGGTTGAACTGGTGACCTTCTGTTCACCAGACGACCTCTCTGCCCACTCAGCTATGGCTGCCCCAGGAGTTGCAGCCAAAACCATTCATCAAATGGGTGAAACTGTCGCAGGAAGTGGCTGTATTACAGATAGATACAAGATGTGTTGTTATTGTTATTGCCTCCATGTTGTATTATGGCCTCTATGTTCAACCTGAAAAGGTGGCTAAAAACAATTGAAATCTGTAATCATGAGTAACTATCAGCACTATTTAGTATTTATCACCGGTGTCATTTTTCACTTTTTCGCAGTTGTTCTGTCCCACTAGTGTGACGGGTCAAACTACTATCGTGACATGCTACTTAAAGCATAATGAAATTAAAGCATAATGAAAATTTGAAAATGTTGCCTTATAGAGCGTCGCAGTCCCGCCCCCTTTCATGACGACACCTGGCCCAGGAAATGAATCCCAATGCATTTTCCCCATAGACATTTCAAAAAGTATTTATTTAAAGACCTTTTAACCCTTTTACTGCTGCCATTTATTGAGAAATTAGGACCTAATTCATGCCAGCATTTTTTTAATTTGAGCTCTTATTTTGAAAAGCCACATTTTGCCTCAACCGGAAGTGAGCTTATCCCTGCCAGCTTTACGTTGCCAAGACAACCTTTGTTTACATGATCGAAAAATGCCGGTACATTTTTGCACTCCACAACGTCGGCTCGTGCCGTCAAAGAAACGCTGTTTTGACCAAAAATGCCATCTGGGACAAGGAATAGGAGATACAGGCGATTGAAAGAAACGGATAGAATGGATTCTTATGGCGACGGTGAATTAATATGAACGATCCAGTGCAGTGCTAACAACAGTGCTAGCTAACCGGCTAACGTGAGTAGCATTATGGCTTGATCAATCATATGCACTAATAAAGGGCAATTGCCGAAGGGCTTCGGCAATGGCAGCAAGCGTTAATATCAAATTAATGCTTCAATTGCCGAAGGGCTTCGGCAATGGCAGGAAGACGGTTAAGCGTCGTACGAAGCCAACTCGAGTCGTGACAAATCATGACAACACACACAATATTTTGGACAAAACAAATAATTACATAGAACAAAAACAACAACAAAAAGTGTTGTAACCTGCCGTTTTTTTCTACTTTCTAATTCTTTGTTTGGCACGATAAATTGTGTTTGTTGTCATGATTCGTCACGAGAAGAGTTGGCTTTGTCCGCAGCGTAAACGTTTTTAAATAAATACTTTCTGAAATGGCTATGAGGAAAATGAACGGGCCAACTTTCCTGGGCCATGGTAGGGGGCGGGACTGCGACGCTCTATATTGGATGTTAAGTGGTTAAAATCTCACCTGGCTGCATTTCCAAGCAGTACCGCCCTCCCAAACCTTCTATACAAAGACCCAAGGGCCTGTTTCTACATGGAACCTAACATAGAGGCCATAATACAACATGGAGGCTATAACAATAACACCACATCTTGTATCTAGGGGGTTTTCATGATTCTGAATCAATTGAAAGCATTATTTTTGCACAAAAAATCACTCCTTGGGCTACATTTGGCCATAGCCACTGACCTCATCATATTTGTGATGACGGCTATGGTCGTTTTGAGCTGAATCAGTGTTTTTCGTGCAAAACTAATGCTTGCAATGGATTCAGAATCATGAAAAATCCCTAGTTTGACCCATCCCATGCTACTTAAAGCATAATAACATTTTGAAAATGTTGCCTTATATTGGATGTTAATGGTACCCCAGCTTATTATGCTAATTATGACAATTGCCCAACATATGCAAGATGGCATCCGGCAGTTTCTAAATGCTGGGGACCCATACTCAACATTTCTAACATAAAACGTTACGGTACTCAAAATGTCCGGGTCCACAATGGGGCTCTATGGGCTGGCAAGCGGACTAATAGCCAATCTACAAGCAAAGAAAGTGTGTCACAATGTGACGTCCTCTCTCCGCCGTGTCTTGGGTTGACCCCTGGGCCCCAGACAGAGGCGGAGTCCCAGCCTGGGGCGCTCATATCATGCTAGGCTTGTAAGGCTACAGATGCAGCCAGCGGGAGCTCTGGACAGATGATCCATCATAAGGTTATCTAAACACTAACCAACAGCTCTGTGTGTGAGAGAGAGAGAGAGAGAGAGAGAGAGAGAGAGCAAGAAATGGGACCTTGCGCATGGAGCCATTTATACGCTCTCAGTTTTGCACTCCAGATTTTACTGTGTTAAATATGCACTGTCTGTACCTTCTTTTCTATGGAGGACAGAAGATCTTTGAGAATGGCCAGCTTGGTCACCAGGTTCTCCAGCTCCTGGTCTCCGCCCTGATTCACAGACTGAGGGAAAAGAAATACAAAAATTTAAAAACCACACCCATGTGAACACACACACACACACACACACACACACACACACACACACTTTGTCATTTGAAAGAGTATAGATTAGGCATCATGCAGCTGTCATGTCATCATCGTGTCGCAAGCAGGGCCATCATCAGGAAGACATAAAAACTAACAAAAGACGGAAGTAGAAGAGAAGGGGGGGGGGGGGGGGGCTTACAGCTCCAAACGAAATCAGTTGCAGACAAAGCTTGCGAGTCTGATTCAAGGACACTTGTACAAAGTGGGATCCTGAGAGCAATGGAAGTGAAAATCAGTGAAGATGGAGGTTTTCTGCCCGACATTGTCATTGTCATTGAAATAACAACAACAAATAGCTCTTTTGACGAAAAGAACAAAGTTAACCGTACCGTGCCATGAAAGGCATTTCACATGTTCTAATTTGGGCCATGTTCGGGAGGTAGTGCTGGAGCCCGAGTTCCGGGAACCCAAATCTCAGAACTTATGTTTGTGTTTATAATGGAAACGTAACAGAAAGCCATCACACTACTTGTGAAAGCTTTCAGGTCATGGAAGTTTCTGGGTTACCGCCCCAAAGACTCAAAAGCTCTGGTTTTGGTCTTTGGCCTCTATTGGTGTATACATTTGAATCACGTTGGTTTTCAATATTTTCTTGCTGTTACAGTGGTTCTCAATGTACCCCCAGGGGACATTCAAGGGCTTCCAGGTGGGCCCCAGCTAAATGGCTGATGGTCACTGTAGGATCCAAATGGACCTGTAACTGAGAGTGTACAAATTAAACCAAATGGACCATTAGTAATCCAATTGATGCTATTGATACACTCTCAGAGTTAAATGAACACTGAGGATTTGACATATTGAGAGTAGAAAGATGACACGGAGTGACCGGTCCCGGATCAGATTCAAACATCCGGAGTTACACGCCCGTCAGCGCGCCAATCGGGTCAAACCGCCAGGGATGCACGAACGAAGGTCAACTCTTCTCAACACCTGATAATGTTGACATCATTTGCAGACACATCCCTCTATTTATACGAGCGAATGGTTGGAAACATTGACAGAACGCGGCCGTTGTTTCTTACAAGCCCCGTGTGTACAACAGAAACAGGAAGGGAAGACATTAAGACAATGGCACGTCATGTGACTGTTTACAGATGCAACAAAGAGCAACTCCAGTCAGTCAGCGTCGCAAACACGACTAAAAGGAAGAAATACACCGATGGACACGCAAGAAATCTGACCGAAACCCATACATGTGGGTCAGTGAACACACAAGTACTGTAGTGTACACAGACACGCAGACATACACCATTTGCAGCCCAAGGATAATTCTAGAACAGGATATAGCGTGTGTGTGTGTGTGTGTGTGTGTGTGTGTGTCCAGGAACTGTTATTCTCTCCTGGAGACAAAGAGCTCTTTCCTCATGACCCCCCAATGCACTCAGGAGCACCATTTGCTGTGCGTGCGTGCGTGCGTGCGTGCGTGCGTGCGTGCGTGCGTATTAGCATGTTGATGTGTGTGTAGCTGTCTGCCCAATGCCAATACGGTCTGCAGGTTAAATTCACTAAATAACTGTGTGGCTCTTGCCCCCGATGGACCCTCGCAAATAACATCAGAACAAACCTTTTTGATCTAAAAGGGAATCTCTATATCTTTATCTCAAAATGTGTCAGATGAGCACAGACTACAGTACAGGAGCTTTCAGCCTGCAGAGTGGAGTGGCAGCAACGCGTGTTCTGTGGCTATATAAGGTTAGGGATGGAGAGTTTTGTCCTGGTCAAACTCCAAATATGTATCCACCGTTGAAACAGTTTAGTCCAAATTAAATCTATAATCTTACGGGATTTCACCTCGATCGGTGTAGCCTTGGGAAAGCACAGCATCTGACATGTGTAGTCAGTGTCATAAGTAAAATTTGAGCTTGTTGAGGAGCCGCTCTCTCAACAAGTGGACTTGTCAAAAGTCTGCTGCAATAAACTATTTAGATTATCACACTGGCATTGTCCATTTCAGGCTTTTCCTATACAACGCTCCACAAATTCCCCAGTGACAGTCAAAGGTGCATCAGCACAACATTTAGGCTATACTTTGCTACATGGATAATTGCAATCAATACACAAAACGAGGGCAAACTGCACTCCGCATGTTTGTGTTGGCAAAGCATTGGCGCAACACCTTTTGTGAATCGGATATTAAGAAAACAAGCGCAATTGACGCGCAACTAATTGTGCCATCAGCGGACACAATGACTCATGCATTCTGAATGTGAATTTTCCCCTGTATATCCAAAGCACCTCATCTCACCATTCTTCTTACCAAGGATGTGTAAGACATCAGCCACACGCACCCACCCATACACACCAACACCCACAGCCACACGCACCCACCCATACACACCAACAACAACATACCTGTTGGATCATCTTGGAGACCATGAAGGCACTCTGCTGATCAAATACTTTAGACAGAATCTCCAGGCCAGACAGAACCTTATCCACCTCTCTGTAGGAGGTGGAGGGAGAGCAAGAGACAGACAGAAAGAGAGAGAGAGAGAGAGAGGATAGAAGTATGTAAGAAACATGCACAAGTCCGTGTTTGTATGTAGTACTGTACATACATTTGTAAAATATTGTATGCCATTATATTCTTCATGTGTGAATATAGTACTGTGTGTGTGTGTGTGTGTGTGTGTGTGTGCGTGCGAGCGTGCGCGTGTGCGCGTGCGTGTGTGAGTGCATGTCTGACCCGTTGAGTCGTTTACAGGAGGCCACCAGGGTCTTGTTGAGGTGGGGCAGGGCGCATGCTCCCTGTTTGACAGCTTCCAGGTCCAGAGCGTAGCTGCCCTTCAGGTACTCATGGGAGATGGTGCTGAGACCGTTAGCCGCCGGAGAGCTGGTGGGGGGTGGAGTCATCGACATGTTGTGAGCTTAAAGAACTATTTTTTTTAAATGTTTTAAAATAGTAAAAGAAAACGTAAAAAGTCCAAGCATCTCTGAAACGGTCTGCGAGTGTGTCGACCAGGATATAAACATAGTATATATACATTTATGTGCAGTCAGGAATTCCACATTCACCTACTTCCTCAAACCAGAAAAGCTGACTCACTGTCTACCCCAGCACACACATGTGCAATTGTGCACACACACACACACACACACACACACACACACACACGTTACTTACTGCAATATCACGTTGATGTCAAATGAGCCACAAAGGTTACCACAAATGCACATACATACCTGCTACAAGTGCACACACACACACACACACACACACACACACACACACACACACACACACCCCTTCCCTACTAGAAACGACCATATGCGTTTTGTATCCAGCGACAGAGGCCGTTGGCGTTGAGAATCCATACCGCTGTTAACTGGTAAGCAATTATATAATATATTTTTGTCATATCTGTATATGTGGGTGTGCGGCCATATAATGAACTGTTTATCATCACACTCAACCCATTACAAACAAGTCACAATCGTGCATTTAGGCTACTGTCCAAAACAAGTCAGCTGTGTCGTATTTGACCATCCACTCCTTGCATATCCAACGTGTATTTGATGTGTATATAAAAAGTTAAAAACACGACACTTGACTGTATGGTTTCTTTTTTTAAACACAACATTCACAGACGTCGCGAATAATTTGTTGTAATACAGTCGGGAGCAGAGAGGGCGGGGGGGTGGAGTTAGGAGCAGAGGGCGGGGGGGTGGAGTCAGGAGCAGAGGGTGGGGGGGTGGAGTCAGGAGCAGAGGGTGGGGGGGTGGAGTCAGGAGCAGAGGGTGGGGGGGTGGAGTCAGGAGCAGAGGGTGGGGGGGTGGAGTCGGGAGCAGAGGGGGTGGGGGGTGGAGTCAGGAGCAGAGGGTGGGGGGGTGGAGTTAGGAGCAGAGGGTGGGGGGGTGGAGTTAGGAGCAGAGGGGGTGGGGGGTGGAGTCAGGAGCAGAGGGTGGGGGGGTGGAGTTAGGAGCAGAGGGTGGGGGGGTGGAGTCAGGAGCAGAGGGGGTGGGGGGGTGGAGTTGGGAGCAGAGGGGGTGGGGGTGGAGTCGGGAGCAGAGGGGGTGGGGGTGGAGTCGGGAGCAGAGGGTGGGGGGTGGAGTTAGGAGCAGAGAGGGTGGGGGGGTGGAGTTGGGAGCAGAGAGGGTGGGGGGGTGGAGTTAGGAGCAGAGAGGGTGGGGGGGTGGAGTCGGGAGCAGAGGGGGTGGGGGTGGAGTTGGGAGCAGAGGGGGTGGGGGTGGAGTCGGGAGCAGAGGGGGTGGGGGTGGAGTCGGGAGCAGAGGGGGTGGGGGTGGAGTCGGGGGCAGAGGGGGTGGAGTTAGGAGCAGAGGGGGTGGGGGTGGAGTTAGGAGCAGAGGGGGTGGGGGTGGAGTCGGGAGCAGAGGGGGTGGGGGTGGAGTCGGGGGCAGAGGGGGTGGGGGTGGAGTTAGGAGCAGAGGGGGTGGGGGTGGAGTTAGGAGCAGAGGGGGTGGGGTGGAGTTAGGAGCAGAGGGGGTGGGGGTGGAGTTAGGAGCAGAGGGGGTGGAGTTAGGAGCAGAGGGGGTGGGGGTGGAGTTAGGAGCAGAGGGGGTGGAGTTAGGAGCAGAGGGGGTGGAGTTAGGAGCAGAGGGGGTGGAGTTAGGAGCAGAGGGGGTGGGGGTGGAGTTAGGAGCAGAGGGGGTGGGGGTGGAGTTAGGAGCAGAGGGGGTGGAGTTAGGAGCAGAGGGGGTGGGGGTGGAGTTAGGAGCAGAGGGGGTGGAGTTAGGAGCAGAGGGGGTGGAGTTAGGAGCAGAGGGGGTGGAGTTAGGAGCAGAGGGGGTGGGGGTGGAGTTAGGAGCAGAGGGGGTGGAGTTAGGAGCAGAGGGGGTGGAGTTAGGAGCAGAGGGGGTGGGGGTGGAGTTAGGAGCAGAGGGGGTGGAGTTAGGAGCAGAGGGGGTGGGGGTGGAGTTAGGAGCAGAGGGGGTGGAGTTAGGAGCAGAGGGGGTGGAGTTAGGAGCAGAGGGGGTGGAGTTAGGAGCAGAGGGGGTGGAGTTAGGAGCAGAGGGGGTGGAGTTAGGAGCAGAGGGGGTGGAGTTAGGAGCAGAGGGGGTGGGGGTGGAGTTAGGAGCAGAGGGGGTGGGGGTGGAGTTAGGAGCAGAGGGGGTGGGGGGGTGGAGTTAGGAGCAGAGGGGGTGGGGGTGGAGTTAGGAGCAGAGGGGGTGGAGTTAGGAGCAGAGGGGGTGGGGGGGTGGAGTTAGGAGCAGAGGGGGTGGGGGTGGAGTTAGGAGCAGAGGGGGTGGGGGTGGAGTTAGGAGCAGAGGGGGTGGGGGGGTGGAGTTAGGAGCAGAGGGGGTGGGGGTGGAGTTAGGAGCAGAGGGGGTGGAGTTAGGAGCAGAGGGGGTGGGGGGGTGGAGTTAGGAGCAGAGGGGGTGGGGGTGGAGTTAGGAGCAGAGGGGGTGGGGGTGGAGTTAGGAGCAGAGGGGGTGGAGTCGGCACATAAGAAGTGGCCCGGCGGCTCCAGCCGGGAGATGCTCCGCCCCTCTATGCCCAGAAAAGCACAGGTCTCTTTCATGCTTTAGGACCTTTAAATGGAAGCTATAAAATGTAATTTTGCTTTACCAGCAGAAATAGTCTTACTTTTTTCAAAAAGGCACAGCACCCTGTCTGTTGTAATGTCTGACTGACACACACACACACACACACACACACACACACACACACACACACACACACACACACACACACACACACTTCCCTATTAGAAGTCTTCCATCCTGTGTGAGCAGTGTGGTTTTCAACAGGATGTGGTTTTCCTTTCTAGAGGGAGAGAGGGTCCCAAGGATGTGTGTGTGTGTGTGTGTGTGTGTGTGTGTGTGTGTGTGTGTGTGTGTGTGTGTGTGTGTGTGTGTGTGTGTGTGTGTGTGTGTGTGTGTGTGTGCGCGTGTGCATGAGTTGTGTAAGTGTTTACCAAATAGTTTTTTTTTTACTGCACATGGTTATCTGTGTTGTCTTGTTCTTTTTCTTTTTTTGTTATAATTTTTATCCGACGATTTTGTAACCCAGTTTTCTTCACCCAGTGCCAATTATCTAATGTCATCCTAGGCGCTACACTTCCTCTGCCAACCTGGGGAGGGCAGCGGACTGACCTCATGCCTCCTTCTATGCATGAGGAGTCCAAGCTGCTTCTTTTCACCTGACAGGGGGGAATTTCCCTGGCCGGACGTAGCGCGTGGAAGGAACACGTTATTCCGACAAGTTCCTTTCCCCTCCATCAGGCGCCACGGTCTTGTTCTTGTGTGGGCGTGTATAAGACAGGTACATCTCTGTGGGAGGTCTCTGGTGTCTTTCAAAATAAGAGCGTGTATAAGACAGGTACCTCTCTGTGGGAGGTCTGTAGAGTGTGAATAAGACAGGTACCTCTCTGTGGGAGGTCTGTAGAGTGTGTATAAGACAGGTACCTCTCTGGGGGGGGGTCTGTAGAGTGTGTATAAGACAGGTACCTCTCTGGGGGGGGTCTGTAGAGTGTGTATAAGACAGGTACCTCTCTGTGGGGGTCTCTAGAGTGTGTATAAGACAGGTACCTCTCTGGAGGAGGTCTGTAGAGTGTGTATAAGACAGGTACCTCTCTGGGGAGGTCTCTAGAGTGTGTATAAGACAGGTACCTCTCTGGAGGAGGTCTCTAGAGTGTGTATAAGACAGGTACCTCTCTGGGGAGGTCTGTAGAGTGTGTATAAGACAGGTACCTCTCTGGAGGAGGTCTGTAGAGTGTGTATAAGACAGGTACCTCTCTGGGGGAGGTCTGTAGAGTGTGAATAAGACAGGTACCTCTCTGGAGGAGGTCTGTAGAGTGTGTATAAGACAGGTACCTCTCTGTGGGAGGTCTGTAGAGTGTGTATAAGACAGGTATCTCTCTGGGGGAGGTCTGTAGAGTGTGTATAAGACAGGTACCTCTCTGTGGGGGGTCTGTAGAGTGTGTATAAGACAGGTACCTCTCTGGGGGAGGTCTGTATAGTGTGTATAAGACAGGTACCTCTCTGCGGGAGGTCTGTAGAGTGTGTATAAGACAGGTACCTCTCTGGAGGAGGTCTCTAGAGTGTGTATAAGACAGGTACCTCTCTGTGGGAGGTCTGTAGAGTGTGTATAAGACAGGTACCTCTCTGGGGGGGGGTCTGTAGAGTGTGTATAAGACAGGTACCTCTCTGGGGGGGTCTCTAGAGTGTGTATAAGACAGGTACCTCTCTGGGGGAGGTCTGTAGAGTGTGAATAAGACAGGTACCTCTCTGGAGGAGGTCTGTAGAGTGTGTATAAGACAGGTACCTCTCTGTGGGAGGTCTGTAGAGTGTGTATAAGACAGGTACCTCTCTGTGGGAGGTCTGTAGAGTGTGTATAAGACAGGTACCTCTCTGTGGGGGGTCTGTAGAGTGTGTATAAGACAGGTACCTCTCTGGGGGAGGTCTGTATAGTGTGTATAAGACAGGTACCTCTCTGTGGGGGGTCTGTAGAGTGTGTATAAGACAGGTACCTCTCTGGAGGAGGTCTGTAGAGTGTGTATAAGACAGGTACCTCTCTGGGGGAGGTCTGTAGAGTGTGTATAAGACAGGTACCTCTCTGGAGGAGGTCTGTAGAGTGTGTATAAGACAGGTACCTCTCTGGAGGAGGTCTCTAGAGTGTGTATAAGACAGGTACCTCTCTGTGGGAGGTCTGTAGAGTGTGTATAAGACAGGTACCTCTCTGTGGGAGGTCTGTAGAGTGTGTATAAGACAGGTACCTCTCTGTGGGAGGTCTGTAGAGTGTGTATAAGACAGGTACCTCTCTGTGGGGGGTCTGTAGAGTGTGTATAAGACAGGTACCTCTCTGTGGGAGGTCTGTAGAGTGTGTATAAGACAGGTACCTCTCTGGAGGAGGTCTCTATAGTGTGTATAAGACAGGTACCTCTCTGTGGGAGGTCTGTAGAGTGTGTATAAGACAGGTACCTCTCTGTGGGAGGTCTGTAGAGTGTGTATAAGACAGGTACCTCTCTGTGGGAGGTCTGTAGAGTGTGTATAAGACAGGTACCTCTCTGGGGGAGGTCTGTAGAGTGTGTATAAGACAGGTACCTCTCTGTGGGGGGTCTCTAGAGTGTGTATAAGACAGGTACCTCTCTGTGGGAGGTCTGTAGAGTGTGTATAAGACAGGTACCTCTCTGGAGGAGGTCTGTAGAGTGTGTATAAGACAGGTACCTCTCTGTGGGAGGTCTGTAGAGTGTGTATAAGACAGGTACCTCTCTGTGGGAGGTCTGTAGAGTGTGTATAAGACAGGTACCTCTCTGTGGGAGGTCTGTAGAGTGTGTATAAGACAGGTACCTCTCTGTGGGAGGTCTGTAGAGTGTGTATAAGACAGGTACCTCTCTGGAGGAGGTCTGTAGAGTGTGTATAAGACAGGTACCTCTCTGTGGGGGGTCTGTAGAGTGTGTATAAGACAGGTACCTCTCTGGGGGAGGTCTGTATAGTGTGTATAAGACAGGTACCTCTCTGTGGGGGGTCTGTAGAGTGTGTATAAGACAGGTACCTCTCTGGAGGAGGTCTGTAGAGTGTGTATAAGACAGGTACCTCTCTGGGGGAGGTCTGTAGAGTGTGTATAAGACAGGTACCTCTCTGGAGGAGGTCTGTAGAGTGTGTATAAGACAGGTACCTCTCTGGAGGAGGTCTCTAGAGTGTGTATAAGACAGGTACCTCTCTGTGGGAGGTCTGTAGAGTGTGTATAAGACAGGTACCTCTCTGTGGGAGGTCTGTAGAGTGTGTATAAGACAGGTACCTCTCTGTGGGAGGTCTGTAGAGTGTGTATAAGACAGGTACCTCTCTGTGGGGGGTCTGTAGAGTGTGTATAAGACAGGTACCTCTCTGTGGGAGGTCTGTAGAGTGTGTATAAGACAGGTACCTCTCTGGAGGAGGTCTCTATAGTGTGTATAAGACAGGTACCTCTCTGTGGGAGGTCTGTAGAGTGTGTATAAGACAGGTACCTCTCTGTGGGAGGTCTGTAGAGTGTGTATAAGACAGGTACCTCTCTGTGGGAGGTCTGTAGAGTGTGTATAAGACAGGTACCTCTCTGGGGGAGGTCTGTAGAGTGTGTATAAGACAGGTACCTCTCTGTGGGGGGTCTCTAGAGTGTGTATAAGACAGGTACCTCTCTGTGGGAGGTCTGTAGAGTGTGTATAAGACAGGTACCTCTCTGGAGGAGGTCTGTAGAGTGTGTATAAGACAGGTACCTCTCTGGAGGAGGTCTGTAGAGTGTGTATAAGACAGGTACCTCTCTGTGGGAGGTCTGTACAGTGTGTATAAGACAGGTACCTCTCTGTGGGAGGTCTGTAGAGTGTGTATAAGACAGGTACCTCTCTGGAGGAGGTCTGTAGAGTGTGTATAAATAAGACAGGTACCTCTCTGGAGGAGGTCTGTAGAGTGTGTATAAGACAGGTACCTCTCTGGAGGAGGTCTGTAGAGTGTGTATAAGACAGGTACCTCTCTGGAGGAGGTCTGTAGAGTGTGTATAAGACAGGTACCTCTCTGGAGGAGGTCTGTAGAGTGTGTATAAGACAGGTACCTCTCTGTGGGAGGTCTGTAGAGTGTGTATAAGACAGGTACCTCTCTGGAGGAGGTCTGTAGAGTGTGTATAAGACAGTACCTCTCTGCGGGGGGTGTCTCTGGTCCTGGGGGGGTAGAGGTGGAGGCAGAGCGCGGTGGGAGGGGCGGCTTCTCATCCTCGCCATCTACCAATCAGAGGAAAGGAAATGTAACACCTTGGAATCAATCACAAGAGAGGAATCGAATGTATTCTTATACACTTTATATCACCTTAAAGGCCTAGTAAGTAACTATGTAACAATGTGTTCTGCATAACAAAAGCAAGCATAACAAAAGCAAGTACATTTACATTTACATTTATCACACGGCTTGGTTGAATGATCGATTCTGATTGGTCAATCGCTGAATTCAGCGGTGTGATATTTCTTAACCCATTCTGACCTGAGATCAGATTCATACGAGGTTTCCGCCGGACACACACTGGTCTGATGAACCCATTCTGACCTGAGATCAGATTCTAAAAATGTCAGTCGCTCTTCGATTTTTCAAAAATAGCAGACCTACAAGCTCGTATCGCGCCACTCGGTGGCGCGATATGAGCTTGTAGATCTGCTATTTTTAAATAGCTAAAGCATAACATGATGCTGACACCAAAATGGGTGCCCGGTCAGAATGGGTTAATAATGACCACTCCACTCTATTGCCTAATCAAAGCCTCAGCGCACCTGCTGCTTGGATTTTATGCTGTATCCAACATCACAGCCATGTAAACACACACACACAATGTCATTTGCAGATAGACATTGCTCTCAAGAAAGTTTTTTAATAAATGTCCGAGCGGAAACGAGCGATCTAAACACAAAGGTTCCGCCTTAGAAAACTTTGGTTCCTACCTAAATAAAACAACAGAAAAAATGCTGCGCTGACTGACACAGAGGCAGTTGAAAAGATTTGAAGTGAGAGCAACCGAAAATGTATTTTCTTTGATCAAAATCATAAAATGTTGAAACATGGAGATATATTTCCAAATATTCAAACGTATGTTTTGTTGTAAATGAATGTGGCCCCACATCATCATACAAGAGTGTTGATCCAAAGTGGTGAAAATGGAAGATCTACAAGCTCACATGCTTGCCGATCGGCTATATTCAGTGTCTCTGGAAAAACGTTGAATTTCCTGAAAAGCCAGCGTTCTTTTGGGACAGACCTGAGTAGTCCCGGTCGTCGGTGAGCGGGGTCTCCTCTCTGTCCACTGGGTAGAGCAGAGTGGTCACCAGACCCTGACTGGGCTGCAGGTACAACAGCACCAGCTCCGCTAACATCTTGAAGCGCTTCGGCTGAACCCCCTGAGACGTCTGTGAGAGAGAGAGGGGGGGGGGGGGGGTGGTAGAGGAGGAGAAGAGAGGGAGAGAGAAAGGGGTGGAGAGAGAGGGTGGAGACAGAGAGAGAGGTAGGGAGAGAGAGAGGCGGGAGGAGAGGTGGGGGAGAGCCAGAGAGAGAGAGAGAGAGAGAGAGAGAGAGAGAGAGAGAGAGAGAGAGAGAGAGAGAGAGAGACAGAGACACAGAGAGACAGAGAGAGACAGAGACACAGAGAGACAGAGAGAGGCAGAGAGAGACAGAGACACAGAGAGAAACAGAGACACAGAGAGACAGAGAGAGGCAGAGAGAGATAGAGACACAGAGAGAGACAGAGACACAGAGAGAGACAGAGACACAGAGAGAGACAGAGACACAGAGAGACAGAGAGAGGCAGAGAGAGACAGAGACACAGAGAGAGACAGAGAGAGAGAGACACAGAGAGAGACAGAGAGAGACAGAGAGAGAGAGAGAGAGAGAGAGACAGAGAGACAGAGAGAGGCAGAGAGAGACAGAGACACAGAGAGGCAGAGAGAGACAGAGACACAGAGAGAGACAGAGACACAGAGAGAGACAGAGACACAGAGAGAGACAGAGAGAGAGAGAGAGAGAGAGAGAGAGAGAGAGAGAGAGAGAGAGAGAGAGAGAGAGAGAGAGAGAGAGAGAGAGAGACAGAGACACAGAGAGAGACAGAGACACAGAGACACAGAGAGACAGAGAGAGACAGAGACACAGAGAGAGACAGAGACACAGAGAGAGACAGACAGACAGAGAGAGACAGAGACACAGAGAGAGACAGAGACACAGAGAGACAGAGAGAGGCAGAGAGAGACAGAGACACAGAGAGAGACAGAGACACAGAGAGAGACAGAGACACAGAGAGAGACAGAGACACAGAGAGACAGAGAGAGGCAGAGAGAGACAGAGACACAGAGAGAGACAGAGAGAGAGAGACACAGAGAGACAGAGACACAGAGAGAGACAGAGACACAGAGAGAGACAGAGACACAGAGAGACAGAGAGAGGCAGAGAGAGACAGAGACACAGAGAGAGACAGAGAGAGAGAGACACAGAGAGAGACAGAGACACAGAGAGACAGAGAGAGGCAGAGAGAGACAGAGACACAGAGAGAGACAGAGACACAGAGAGAGACAGAGAGAGATGAGGGAGTTGTGGAAAGACAAAGAGAGAAATTCAAGGACCAACAGTTTTTCTCTCATCCTAATTTATACTACAGTAACAGTATATAAATTCACACTGGAATATATTCCAGACGTGACGACACAGACCAAACACAGCATGTCAGTGAAACTCCCAGTGGCCCCGCCCAATACATCACACCACTTGTGTTTAACCCCTTAATCCCCTCCAGTCTGAGAGAACCGGACTTGAACTCTACCCAGATCGCCTGGCCCCCGCCTCCTCCTCACAAATAAAAACAAATAGCAGATCTACAAGTGTTTTGAGCTAGTAGATCTGCTATTGTTGGCTAATGGCTGGTGCTGAAGTGGTTAAGAAGTAGCAGACAACCCCAACAGCTCTTTATGGACGTTAAGGGTCTGGGTGAAAACCCCAACATTATCATAAGGAGCATGACAGACACATGCCTCTGATGTGGCAGGCTGGAGGGTGTGTGTGTGTGTGTGTGTGTGTGTGTGTGTGTGTGTGTGTGTGTGTGTGTGTGTGTGTGTGTGTGTGTGTGTGTGTGTGTGTGTGTGTTGGCGGGCAAGGGGGTTTGTGGGGGGGGAATCACAGCTGTTGGGCAGGGAGCACAAAGACTGCTGTGTGTGTGTGTGTGTGTGTGTGTGTGTGTGTGCGTGCGTGCGTGCGTGCGTGCGTGCGTGCGTGCGTGCGTGCGTGCGTGCGTGCGTGCGTGCGTGCGTGCGGCAGAGTGTGACTGAGCGAGAGCAAAAGAGCACTGCTTTCCAGCTGCTAGTGGAGCAAATTCAGTTTTCACTCACACTCGTGGTGTGTGCACGTGTGTGTGTGTGCGTGTGTGTGTGTGTGTACCTGCACAGCCAGAAATCCTTCTTCATCTGGAAGGATTCTGTATGTGTGGACATGCTTCTGAAACCTAGAGAGAGAGAGAGACATTTATGTTTTATTATATTGTAGATTGTTTTTCATCCGCACTTGCTTTGACAGTGTA